>NC_134095.1:100522348-100669848 GCF_000715075.1 Nicotiana tabacum
ATCAGTAAAGAAATAATCACTATTATCTTTAGTTCCACGGTGGCGCCAAACTGTTTACCTCGAAAATATGAGTAACAATTAAATTTGATTTGTGGGTTTAAAGATATGTGATTTAGTTCAATACCAATTAATAATCAAGAAATATGAAGTAGAAATGAAAGAAGTAAGTGAATCAAACCAATGTTATCCAGCAGCAGTGACCTCGAGGTGAATTAAGCACAATAAAGTAAGAACAATAAATATAAATAACAATTCTGATGAACAGTAGGCAAAAAGTAGAGAGTATATTCTATGCTCAATGATTAGATGATGTTACAAAATGATTAGGGTCCCTATTATATAATAGGGCAACCCTTAAATAAGGTATATCTCTATTTACAGTAAGGAATATTCTTGATACAACTGTCTAGCCATCTAGTATGGAATCGTACAATCCTATTCCGGGATTTGCGCCATGAACTTGGGGACGTGGCAGGAATCTAGCTCATTCTATTACAAATCTGCAACGGAACTATTTCGGGGTCGAGGATACTCGACTTTGATATTCCTCGTACTCCTATCTCCGGGCATCGCATTCTGTCTTCGAGCTCGAGTCCGGTCCATTGGGCTCGAACTCGACTTCGCCCTCGAGCCTATAAATTGGGTAGCCCCGATTTCTAGTGTATAAAATATTCTCATTGTATTTACCTGCACTGTTATTACTACATCTAATTAGTCACTACACATTCTCACTTCCGTATATCACATAATCAATAGAAGTTAATATAGTCTCACGTAAACATGAAGTACAATTAAATGTTAATTGTATAGTCATGTCTAACTTCATGTACCTCAAAAGGGGCTAGATCTTCAATTAAACAGTCAACTGACGCTAGATTATTTGAACAAAAGAGGTACAACAAAGGTTGTGGTAGGATAACAAGTACTCTACCATTCTTAATCAGAGGTTTGAGATTCGATTTTTGGGAATGGATTCGTTTTTAGTAAAAACCGCTTTCCCTCCCAGAAGTCAGACTTTTCTGAGCGAATCTCTATTATCGATACATGCGCACACGCTTGACGTTAGGGCTCGAGTAACCTATATGAGAATGGCTCATCTGACTATTTGACCCTTACAACATTTTCCTATCGAGGCTCCGTTGTCTTGGAGTAATTTCCTTGCAACAAAGTGGACATTCGAGGGTAATGCATCCCAGATCTCAAGGCTTATCTCAGGGAACCTTGAATACCTTTGAACTGCCCTAATCCAGCACAAACAATGGTTGCCTCATTAATAATCTTGTCGAAAAAACCAATTTGGGACAAAAACCGCTCCAAGGGAAAAAAAGAGCAACACGTGCTTTAAGATTCAAAGCTTCGTGCCGATCCTTGTCGATAGCCTGCAAGTGTTAGCCAAAAAAATAGAGAGAATGGGATTGGGGTCGTACCTTTATTCGGATTTTAGAGATTTAATGTGATCAGGCCCTTGTGAATTTTGACCTCGACCATTTCTCCTCTCACTTTGTATGAAGCCCAGACCCGCTGCCTCTACGGTCTCCGTTGTAAGATTGATATCAATCTCTATTCGACCTCGGCTCTTGATCGACGTCCCCTTTAATCCTACCCATAGGCTTGCTAGGATAAACGGACCCCAAAGGAGTCCCCAGTTTATCATCTTCAATTCTAATCATCGACTGGTACCAATTATGTACGTCGGCCCAAGTGACAGCCGGGTACTCGAGCAAACTTTGCTTCAACTGATGTGAAGCTATAGAACTCCAAGTGTTGAGATCTTGAGCGAAAGCTTGAACGGCCCAGTCATCGATGACCGGAGGCAAATCCATTCTCTCTGCTTGGAACCGAGATACGAATTCCCTGAGCATCTTATTTTCTTTCTGCCTTACCTTGAAAAGATCCGATTTCCTTGTTGCAATTTTGATGGCTCTGGCGTGTGCTTTTACAAAGGAATCTACAAGGATAACAAATGAATCAATAGAATTAGGGGGTAAGTTATGATACCATATCAAGGCACCCTTGGACAGAGTCTCCCCAAACTTCTTCAATACTACTGATTCAATTTCTTCATCTTCTAAGTCGTTTCCTTTGATGGCGTATATATACGAGGTGACGTGTTTATTTGGATAGGTCGTCCTGTTATAATTGGGAATCTTGGGCATCTAGAACTTCTTGGGAATTGGCTTCGGAGCCGCACTAGAGGGGAAGGGACTTTGAACGAACTTTTTAGAGTCTAGTCCTTCTAAGATTGGGGGTGCCCCTGGTATTTGATCAACACGAGAGTTATAAGTCTCCACTTTTTTGTTATTATCCTCGATCTTCTTCTCCCCAGACTTGATTCTCTTAGTGAGTTTCTCGAGCATCCTCATAATCGTGGGGTCAGTCCCCGAGCCATTTTCACCTGGCCTTTCTAGCACCAGTTTAGTACGCCGAGCGTTTACTGTTTCGGCTGTATTTGGAGTTTTATTCTGACTCTGAAGTTAAGCGATGGCGATTTGCTGAGCTTGCAGCATCTTGAATATCACTTGGAGGCTGACTCCTCCATCTCCTATTCTTGGTGCTCCTTGGCCACCAGATCGAGATTCCCTGTGTGCATTCTCCCAAGGGTCTGTGCCTAAACCCACGTTTAGAGCAATGCGTGAACTAACATCAACTGGTTCCATATTTGGCACTTTCCCTAAGTTTATCGGTGGTACACCGATCCTTGGATTGTTGTTTTCTCCAAGACCTTCATTTTCATGAACATGTGAATTTTGTGAGCTAGACATGTTTCAGCCTAAAAATCAAAAAATCTTGACAAGAAAAAGTGTAAAAACGATGTGTGTAGTGAGAATCAGTAAAGAAATAATCACTATTATCTTTAGTTCCACAGTGGGCGCCAAACTGTTTACCTCGAAAATATGAGTAACAATTAAATTTGATTTGTGGGCTTAAAGATATGTGATTTAAATCAATACCAATTAATAATCAAGAAATATGAAGTAGAAATAAAAGAAGTAAGTGAATCAAACCAATGTTATCCAGCAATAGTGACCTCGAGGTGAATTAAGCACAATAAAGTAAGAACAATAAATATAAATAACAATTCTGATGAACAATAGGCAAAAAGTAGAGAGTATATTCTTTGCTCAATGATTAGATAATGTTACAAAATGATTAGGGTCCCTATTATATAATAGGGGAACCCTTAAATAAGGTATATCTCTATTTACAATAAGGAATATTCTTGATACAGCTATCTAGCCGCCTGGTATGGAATCGTACAATCCTATTCCGGGATTTGCGCCATGAACTTGGGGACGTGACAGGAATCTAGCTCATTCTGTTACAAATCCGCAACAGAACTATTTCGAGGTCGAGGATGCTCGGCTTCGATATTCCTCGTACTCCTATCTCCGGGCATCGCATTCTGTCTTCGAGCTCGAGTCCGGTCCATTGGGCTCGAACTCGACTTCGCCCTCGAGCCTATAAATCGGGTAGCCCCGATTTCTACCGTATAAAATATTCTCATTGTATTTACCTGCACTGTTATTACTACATCTAATTAGTCACTACACATTCTCACTTCCGTATATCACATAATCAATAGAAGTTAATACAGTCTCACGTAAACATGAAGTACAATTAAACGTTAATTGTATAGTCGTGTCTAACTTCATGTACCTCAAAAGGGGCTAGCTCTTCAATTAAACAGTCAACTGACGCTAGATTATTTGAATAAAAGAGGTACCAACAAAGGTTGTGGTGGGATAATAAGCACTCTACCATTTTTAATCAGAGGTTTGAGATTCGATTTTTGGGAATGGATTCGTTTTTATAAAAACCGCTTTCCCTCCCCGAAGTCGGACTTTTCTGAGCGAATCTCTATTATCGATAACTAAATTGCAAATCACACACCAAATTAGAAACAACAAATAAAAAATGTGATTTCTACTGCACATCAGAGTGGAATCATAAACATGAATATAAATACTTCATTTTATACTACTTTCATACGTGAATGATGAGAAAATGAGATGATATGAAAAGAGCTATATAATCCCAAGGGGTTGGTTGGCAATCCGCTTTGACTCCTAGTGGAAGACTCTGATAGAAAACAGATATAAATAGCGAAAGCTGATAGCCAAAATCACTTGTATGTACTGTAGATAACATATAATTACAACTTTTAGTCAAACGTAAAATCGGTACTAATCTCCTGAAGTGCTATTGCAACCGCGAAAAGAACTTTCAAGCATGAGGAAAAGATGATCCTTCAGTTTCGCGATCCTCTGTTGTATTACCCGTATAACACCCGAAATTAGTAAAATTCGTGTGGGCAAATTTCTCCTAGGAAAAACGTGTAGAGACCCTCTAGCCTCCTTAGAGATAAAGTCCCCATTATACAACCACATGTTTTTGAAAACCCGTTGGTTTTTTTTTTCACCAAGAAACATGATTCCATTTAATTTCTAATTATTCTGGAACAGCAGGGACCACATAATTTAATTAACGAGGTTTCCCATTATGGATTTAATTCGGAATATTCAAATTAATACTACCATAACAAATTACGAATTAATCCAATAAAAAATTATAATTGTACTCCTCAGTTCAATTTTGAAATTCTTCCATTTAACCATATTTAACTCCCCATGTTAAGATTTAGAGACTAATCAAATAAATTAAATTACTGCCAATTTTATTTATTGATTATTTCCTTTAGATTTTCGCTTAACTTATTTTACGTGACGGATATCCACCTGCAAGGTTTACACATGAAAACTTATAAGCTTTCATAAAGGCGTATCATAAATATCAAGGTCGAGACATTCCATCAACTAACTATTACAACGTCAATGTATATTATTATTGATGTTTAACTATATTGTATAATTTTTAGTGCATTTCTTACCTTACATTTTTGTGCTTAATATGTGCGATATTTGAGCTTAATTAAGTTGTTTGTTTGTGTAAGATTATTGGAATACAAAGATGAGTGAAGGTTGCACAAAAAGATATTGAAAACACAAGAAAATAGCACGAAAAGGAGAAAACTAGATGGAACCCAACACCAGGCGCCAGACCAGACGATCCCTGGCTCCAGGCGAGGCGAGGCCAAAGGCCATGTCCCCATGTCTGCGAGAAAAGTGTTTACTTATGGAATTTGGACTTGTATACTTAGGCCCTAGCCTATAAATACTCCCTAAACATGTCTAAGAAGGGAGGGAACGTTTTTGAAAGGGAATTTTCGATTAAGGGAAAGCACGAACAGCCGTGGAGGCCGAAATTCATCAGATTTCATCTTTCTTCTTCCAAACTTAGTAATTGTTATGTTTCTTTGGATGATTTTCTGTTTGGTTACTATGTCTGTGTGGAGCTAAACTTTATGTTCTAGATTTTTGGTTATTTCATGACTATTGTTATTTGAATATTGATTTCTTAATTTATCGTATTAGTTTATTTATTCAATCTTGCGCTTAATTATTTAATTACTTGATCACCAATTGAATACTCTCTAGGATCTAGAGCTAAGCTCGAAAGTGGATATTCTAAATTGCATGTAGGATTGAGTAGAGCAAGCTCTTAAATCCGGGCATCGACGAACAGATTAGCGGTTAGGATAGACATATGCTAATTGCTTTGCTTGGTTATTATACGAGAATCATGAATACATTCTCGTTGATTCTAACTCTATAGACATATAGGCGTTAGATTTACTTGAATAGGAGAGTGATGACGTCCAAATCTACTACTAAAAAGTAAATGGACACGGTCGCATGCAATATATAATTTACTCAACTTTGAGTCGGGGTCGAATCTCACAGAGAACAATTTGTAGGCAGTTAGGCATGTAAGAGAATTATCACTTGTTATGCTTAGCCAAACACTTAGAATGATTTTGAGAAAATATTTATAACTAATTTCGAAAATGTAAGCTAACCTAAAAAGCAAGTAAAATGATCAATGGCTACAAGCATTGATGCATTGGGAATTACACTCAAGTAACGATCCAATGTATTTCACGATTTTATAAATATGAGCGAGTTTATACTAATTAGCCTCGAGTAATAATTCTTTATTATCTTCTTCCGAAAACTAACAAGACTTCCTAATCGAATTATCCCTATAAAAATTAAGAGATTAAGCACACCCGAATATGGCTACAAGTAGTTCAATCCTATCCCTAGGCAGAATCTATAAAGTGAGGGGTAACACCTCAAGTTCTTGTTAATTAATCTTTCCTAACCCCAAATTATCTTTTTCAAAATTAATTCTCAGTAAATGGGCGAGTCTGAGGGTTAGCTAATCCCTTTGGAAATATTAAAAAATAGGAATAATTAAAGAAACAATAACTCACTTCAATATAAATAAAAATTGTTCAATACATAAGCACAACAAATATTTAATCCACACTTTAAATATGAATATTCCCACAAACAAAATTCAAGTGCTGAAAAAATTGTAAGAAAATGAAGAAATAAATATAAATGAATAAGAAATTCTCAACCAAAAGCTTCAAATCTTCAAGACTCAAGTGTGTGTGGAAGAACCCTAGCTCTAAAACTTGTTTTCTCTGGTGTAAGCATAACCGCAGTTGATTAAATATCCGCCGTGGTTGAATCGCAAGGAAGAAAGATGGGGTCGGTCGAGACTCTTCCTTAGTGAAGTGGGAAGGCCCGTGAGTGATATTTGTGCTCATTATCACACCTCCTTTTTCACCTACACCCCCCCCCCCCCCGTGAAGGGTATAAAGGAGTTTTTCCAATTAAAGGATATTCGAAACGGGATTTACATTAAGAAATTCAGAGTCACCACTTGGGAGATTTATGGTGTCCCAAGTCATCGGTTGAATCCCGAATCGAGGAAAATATGACTCTATTTAACAGTCCGCAAACCAGAAATCCGAATAAGGAATTCTGTTAACCCGGGAGAAGGTGTTAGGCATTCCCGAGTTCCATGGTTCTAGCACGGTCGCTTAACTGTTATATTCGGCTTAATTATCTGATCTTAAACAATTACGAACCTATGTGCGAATTTTTACTTTTAACCGCTTTTATTCAATTTTAAAAGAAGATTGAACGTCATTTAAAACATGTCTTTGGATCGCGCCATATGAAATTCACCCGCGATCCTAAACATATTTTATTCAACGTTTTAAGATTTAGATTTGGGTCACATGAAATGCACACCCGAGTTTAGGAAGGTAAAATTATTAAACTAATGCGCCTAAAGCAATTTCGCGTGGCAACTTTGCAAGGGCCACGAGACTTCACTAAGTGGCACGCCTCGGATTCTAAGGATTGAAACAAAATTAATTAAGTGAGGGTCGTGCAATTTGTTATTTTGTTTGGCACGGCGCACCTCGAATCTAATTAAAAGAACGTGACTAGTTGATTAATAGACGTGGAAGATATCTACTTATATTATGCCAAAGCTTAAGCTAAAACTTAATAATCAATAGGATAGCAAATGACAACCCATGTTTGATTGGGGAAAAGCCTAGGCTGGTCATAAGCCAAAGGCTGGCTGTCTGTGGCTGTAGGCCGGCATGAGAAACAACTGGGCTCAACATTGAAGCCCAGCTTGGCAATCAGATCATTGAAGGGAAAAATAATCACCATTGGGCCAATAATGACAGCCCAATACACGATTCAGAACTAAAGTTTGAAGCAAATTATATCATTCAAGAAATCTGGAATTGAACGAAGTTTGAAGCAAATTATTCACCAATTAACAACAAAACTCAAAGGCCCCCAACTCGTATTAAATTCTGATTCAAATATTGCACATTTAAAACAGACCACACGACATCAAACTTGCCCAAGCAAACTAAATATAAAGAGTTAAACCAAATCTGAAAATTCCAAGTCGAAAATCAGACTCAAATCCCATTCGAAAGTTTTTTAAGATTCAAGGTTTACAGGAGCAAAATGACAACTCTAAAACCCCTGTACTGTATTTCAAGCGATATAGGAGTAAATCTAAAATGAGCAGTGGGAAATAAGCCTAAATGAAGCTTGCTAAACCAACAACATAAAGAATCTGAACTTAGAACTTACCAAAGCTATGAAACACTCCTCCAAAGCAGCTAGCCTTAACTAATTAAACTAGGAATCATAGTCCTTAATTAATACATATTTTACCAAGTCCAAAACACTCTCGAATCAGCTGTATTCACACAAGGTCCAAATCCAGCACTTAAAACCAAATGTATATCAAGAAATGGATCATTCACAATAAGCTAGACTAGAATATGAATAAGAATATGGCAAAATCAAACAGTAACTAACAACAGGGACTAATGCTTTTCATTCAACTTCAGCTCAGTTTACAAATCTTTATACGAAACTCAAACAGGCTTCATTTCCAACCATGGTTTCAGAAGAGTACCTGGTGCAGTTAGAGCAAAGAAAAGAGGAAGAAATCAGTAGAGCATCAGTAAGAAGTCAGCAACAGAAATCAGCTCAAACCAAGCTTGAATGCCCAAGTTTAAAACTCAAAGACAACCCCGGGAACTTTTAAAATAACCTCATATGCTAACCACAGGAATGCTTAAACCATTTTCAACTCAATGTAAACCAGAGAATTTGATTCAGAACTGTAAAAACTTCAAAATCACCAAAAAATTTCAATGGAACAGTAGTTTTATCTCTCTTTTAGCCGTTTCTTTTTCTGTATTTTTTAGCCCTTCCCAAAAATCTCTCTCGAGCTCTAAGTAACAATGCCTTTATAGGCAAGCTACTAGGGCAGCCTTAAAGAGTTCAAAATTGCATTTAAAAACTTTCTGAAATTTTCATTTTTGCTTAGGAGTCCTTAATGTACAATCTAGAAATTCAGAATAACCCCAAACCCAGCTTCCTAGAAGCTTCCCTAGTCAGTTACACCTAGATTCCCTATGTCTTTTACCCAAACAAACCCTTAATTGCCCTGTTTTTACCCCTGAGCCCAAAGCAGATATGGGTCAATCTTGACCCAAAACTTAAAAGGCTTTTGCAGTGGGGTCGAGAATGGCCTCAAGGCCCAAACAAAATCAGAAGCTCATTTTAATGAATCAATAATCACTTGGGAGATTTTAAAACTAAAATTCTAGCTAAATGACTGATTTCTCTTTTTAGAAGAATCAGAAATTGTGACCTAAATAAAGCTAAACAGGCAACATACACAAATCAAACAAAATTGACGATAAATTTAAAAAGAAAATTGGAGAACACACAGAATAAATACGAACACCAAAATGAAAACCTAGGATTAAAACTTTTATCAACTTTTAGTCAGAATAAAAATTAGTTAAAGAAAAAGGAGAAGAAAAGAAGAGGAAGACGGTGAAGTGACAGAAATGGACAGAAAAAATAAAGAAGCTTACCGACTAAACTCGACACCAACACTGGATTTCCAATTTATCCCAAAATAATGTTAATAGCTTGTTCTTTGTCAAGAACCAGCGACCATCATTGTTTCGTGATAAATCGACCTTGAACACTCAGGAAAATCGGGGAAATAGCCCTTGCATGCACAGAATCTGATTTTGGGTTTTTAGGGTTTCACACTTCAAATCAAGATTCGACGGGTTCTAGAAAGATTCGAGGGAAACGAGTACCGGATTTGGTATGAGGGAGCCATGGGGGGGTGTTGTGGTATTGATTTGGATGGGGATTCGAGTGGTCTATGGTGTAAGCACGTGATTTTTGACCCTCCCCGAGAATTTTCACATTTTTAGCATGAATATGTGAAATTGGGTCCAATATAGCTATTTTAACTATTTTTACTTTATTTCGTTGCAAAAGAAAATTTCAAACATATATATATAAATTTTAGTTTATGTATCTCTCATAAACTTAAAAAATACAAAAATTGTACTTTATTTTGGTACTTTATATAAATTCTAAAATTACAAAAAATATAGTTCTATTAATGTTTGCAGTCATTATAATTTTGAAAAAATACAAAAATATTACTTCATATTTTTACCTTTATTAAAAAACAAAAATTACAAAAAAAAAGTAGTTTTATTAATATCCTATAGTCATTTTAACTTTGAAAAATACAAAAAAAAACATTACTTCATATTTTATCTTAATATTTAAAAACAAAAATTACAAAAAATAGTTTTATTAATATTTTGTAGCTGTTTTAAACCTTGGAAAATATTTAAAAAGATATAGTTTTGTTTAAATACTAGTCTTATTTTTGGTAGTTATTTTGCTTACATAGGACTAGTTAAGCAACATGTTCCTATTTCTCGGGTCCGGGCAAAAGAATAATATTCGGGTTTAAACTACCCGGTTTTAGGCCTAATTTTCGGACCTAGCCCATAATAAACCGTGTCCAGGACACGTGGGGAACCCCACCACGCGTGGGGGACATATGCCTCGAACCCCACCACGTGTGGGGCTCATTTTCATGGGCATTGCATTACAAAAACACGGGCAAACACAAAGAAAGAGAGGACTTTTGGAATTTTTTTTGAAGAGAGAAGACTACTGTTCATCGTCTTCTTCTTCTTAAAAAGAGGAAGAAGAAGCCCTAGCAGCTCCCTCCGTGAACAACCACACAGCCCTCCGTTCATCTCCCCGTCACCACCAAACAGACCCCAAACCATCGTCAACCTCCCAGCTGCCCAAACGACCCCATAACCCTCGCTGCTTCACTCGTCAAAAACCAGTCACGACCCAACGACACCGGAACCACCACGTCCAAACCCACCTTGAGACCACCACCGGACCAACACCCCTACTGCCCAAAACCTCCGTCAACGACGCCCAGCTCCATCACACCCGTTGCAACCCAAAAACCAGTCGCGACGCCATTCCCTCACGTCCGAAACCACCCAAAACCACTGCCTAAAACCAGCACCACGACCAACAGCCCCCCCCTCTTGTCGTCAAACAACCAGATGCCTCACGACCATCGACGGTCCAAAACCAACGCCATATTCATCGTCACTCCTCCACCTCCGTCAACAACCAAACAGACCTCCATAGATGCTCCTTTCATCACCTCCAACGACCCCTTTGTTGCAGTTTCTCGCAACAGTTGCTGCGTCGAAAAAATACAGCAGCTATTGCTGCGTCGCTGCGTTGCTGAGTAGCTCAGCCGTTGCTTCAGTCCGGTGAGGTTGTTTTGTTCGTCGAGGTCCGGTACGTCGAGGCGCTGTCCGAGGTTCCGTCGTTGTTCTTCGTTCAGAAAGGTCCGGCTTAAGTTCCGTCGGAATCGTGTTTGTCGCTCTGAGTTTGTCGAGGTGCAAAGGTTAGTAAACCTCGATGTATTAGATAAATAAACTTACGTTGAATGTTTGAGATGCAATATAAAAATTGGTATGGAAATTTTCTGCCTATGTTTCATTGTCTGCATTTTGGTTCATTTTCATGTTATGTTATTCTTGTTTATTTGATGTCGTTTAATTAAGTTGGACTAGTCGTTCTATGACACAAGTTTGACGTTAATCTGTTCGTCCTTTCCTTCGGTTAGGTCATTCGAAAAAAAATAGTATTAGTGCATGCTGTTACTACTACCGAAACACTCATTCACTAAACTCCTTTTATTAAACTTCTAACAAGTCATGGGATTTTAGTTGTAAAGAGGCCGTAAGTTTTAGTATTGTTAAAGACATAAAAATGGCATCCTTTTAAAAAATAATAATAATAATAATAATAATAATAATAAAGAATAAAATGAGACGAGCCTCGCCGAATAAAAGGGACAAATTGCGGGGCCCTCACAAAATATATGTATTAAATACTTAGATTCCGGGATGGGCCGTTTA
This sequence comes from Nicotiana tabacum, assembly GCF_000715075.1. Classification (NCBI taxonomy): domain Eukaryota; kingdom Viridiplantae; phylum Streptophyta; class Magnoliopsida; order Solanales; family Solanaceae; genus Nicotiana; species Nicotiana tabacum. The sequence continues at coordinate 100,534,089 of NC_134095.1, forward strand.
ACAAATTTCACGGCCCTCCCCAAAAATAATAATGCGCTAGTTGCTTTAGGCGCGCCTTTAATAATGTTATCTCCCTAAACTCGGGTGCACATTTATGTGACCCAAATCCAAATCTCAACGGAGTCGAAATATGTCTCTAGTCACGGGCGCATTGATTGTGGCGTGGCCCGAGATGCATTTCCATGACGTTGCAAATTCTTTAAAAAATAGGAATGAGATGAGCCTCGCCGAATAAAAATACAAATTGCGGGGCCCTCAGTAAATACTTGTTTAAAATTACTTAGAATTCAGGAGGGTCGTTTAGCGAATTTCGCGGCCTCCGCAAAATAATAACGCGATAGTCTCTTTAGGCGCGTGTTTAATAATTTACTTTCTTAAGCTCGGGTGTGCATTTCATGCGACCCAAATCCAAATCTCAAAACATCAAATAAAAATGCGCTCCGGATTGTGGGTGCATTTCATGTGACGCAGTCCAAAGACGTGTTTTAAGCGATGTTCACATTCTTGTAAAAACAATAATAATAAAGCGGTAAAAAGTTAAAATTGGCACATTGGTTCATAATTGTATTTTAAAATCAGATAAATAAGCCGAATATAACAGTTGAGCGACCGTGCTAGAACCACGGAACTCGGGAATGCCTAACACCTTCTCCAGGGTTAACAGAATTCCTTATCTAGATTTCTGGTACGCAGACTGTAATATAGAGTCATTCTTTTCCTCGATTCGGGATTAAAATTGGTGACTTGGGACACCCTAAATCTCCCAAGTGGCGACTCTGAAATAATTAAACCAATCCCGTTTCGATTGTCCTTTAATTGGAAAAACCTCCCCCTGTGCCCTCGGGTGCGGAAAAAGGAGGTGTGACAGCTCTGGCGACTCTGCTGGGGATTAAACCCAGAACCACTAGTTCAGGGTTAAGAATTCGAGCTTAGAATAATTGTTATTATTTGGCTTTATTTATTATCTGATTTTTACATGTTTGAGCCTAATGTGCTAAATGCTGCTTTTACTGCTTTGATATTACGTGAACTGTATATAAACTATGCCGAAACCCCTATACTTTCTGAGTCTTCTAAATCATGAAGAAGGGCATATTTCGTATGACTTCTTTTCTGTATAGCGTCAAATCCCAATTTAGAACGAGGTTCGGATAAGTTGCTAAGCCGGTGAAGCTTCTGTATTCCCGGTACGCTGCCCCCCCTCGGCTCGAGCTGTCCGCTCGGGTAAGCCAGGTCTAGAACAAACACCCAGGTTTTTGAACCTAGTATAACAAAGCCACATGCCGGATCCCTAGTAGAGAACGTTTATTTGCATCATGTGCATTTGACTTAGGGGACTCAACATAGGGGTTGGGTCCGTCTAGGACAAGCAACCTGAAAATAATAGACAATCTTTCGGCATCCTATGTGCTACATGTTGTATTTAGTCAAGGGCGTATGGGTCATTTGGTCATTTCCAGCATGATGTTATTTTAATCAAAGCATGGGGAACATTTGTGGAATCCAAGAAGCCTTGGAATTCCCTATGTCCCCCACGCTTGCTTTTTGGGAAAGCACATGGGGAACATTTGTGGAATCCAAGAAGTCTTGGAATTCCCATATGTCCCCCACGCTTCATATGTTGGGAAAAGCGCATGGGGAGCATTTGCGGAATCCAAGAAGTCTTGGAAATCATTATGTCTCCCATGCCACATTTGAAAGAAATAATAAATATAAAAAATAAAATTACAAATAAAACAAAGCATGAAAATTCAAAAAAGATTTTGCATGTTGTCATCATTTTCCACATATAAGAAAATAGTGAAAAAGGGAGAAAATAACAGCATAGAAGTCTGAGTAGAGTCGAAACTCTGCCGAAATTTTGAAAATGAAAAAATGTCTTGTTAGTTTGTTATATTAAAAGCAAAGGAAAAAATAAAATAAAAAAATAAAAAAAATCATCATCGTTCTGTCTGGTTTTTTTAAAATATTAAAGAAAATAGTTTGTTTTGCCATTAAATGAAAATAAAAAAGAATCTGTTTTTTTTTAAAAAAAATAATAATAATAAAAAAATGTTTTATTTATTTTACTTTGTTTGTCTATGAAAATGCCAGAATTAAAAATAAAAAGAGTCCGGCGTTGAATGTGATTTTATTATTTGTTCCAAAAAATAAGTATATATATAATCCAAAAAAAAATTCAAAAGAAAGTTCAAAATTCAACAAGATAAAATAGATAAATAAAAAATCCGAAAATATTTTGATTCTTCTTTAGAAAATTCAAAATTCAAAAAAAAAACATGTTAGAAGCATTTCTTATATTGAAGGTAAAATTTCGAAAATATTTTCTTCTTTTCTTTAGAATAAAAAAAAAGCGAAAATTCAAAAAAATATTAGTCTTGCTTTTAAAAAGAAAATCAATCAAAAAATAATATTTCTTCGCTTCTTTTAAAGTAGTTCTTTTAAACGAAAATTCAAAAAAAGTTAGTTCATCTGCTTATTATTATTTGCCTACTTATTCTTATTTGACCGAACTACGCGGGTTTGATTCTCACCGGATGTGAGATACGTAGGCAACCCTCATCGGGTCCAACCCCACCTTCTCAAAAAGAAGGAATGTTTTATGTTTTTCGTTAATTTGTTTGTTTGTTATGAATGAAAAATAATAGTCTATTTGATTGTTGTGAAAAAAGAATAATAATAAAAAAAATAGAAATGGAAAAAATGGATAAGGGTCTTCTCAATAATAGTTTATTTGCCCGAACTACGCAGGTTTGATTCTCACCGGATGTGAGATACGTAGGCAACCCTCATCGGGTCCAACCCCACCTTTTGCTAAAATAGCCAAAAAACAAATAAATAAAAAATATATGTCAAATTTTAATTTTGTCATAAAGAAGTCAGGTGACGCTGTTTTATCAAGACATAGTCGAATGTTCCCGAAAGGGACGCCGGAAGGCTGACTTTGCATAAACAGCCACCTTTGGATCATTTTTTAAGACTTGGTCCAGTTGACCCCCACAGCCTAAAAATCTTCGTCCCCGAGACGTTGAAAGGCCGTGTTTGCAATATTGACTTTTCTAATTCAAAAACGATAAAAAGAGTCATAAATAAGTCAGGTGATGTTGTTTTGTCATAAATAGCCGAATGTTCTCGAAAGGGACGCCGGAAGACTGACTTTGCATAAATAGCCACCTTTGGGTCATTTTGAGTTGACCCACACAGCCTTAAAAAAGCTTCGTCCCCGAGACGCTGAAGGGCCGTGTTTTGCAACACCAAATTTTTATTATAATTTCAAAAAAAAAAGAGTCAACGATTGGGTGAATGCCGTTTGGATGTTTAGTCAAAAAAAATATGAAAAATAAAATAAGCCGAGCCAGTTTCGGCCGCGTCTTAAACCGTTCTTACCGAAATAGCCTTAGAGTATCTTTCAGTTGTCGAAAGGCTATTTTCGTAAAAGAATGGACAAGTTTGTAAAGTGTCGAAATAATCCTCCTCGGCCTCAAAATTCATGTGAAATTTGGAAGGGGCCACATTTGCAAAAAAAATAACCATTTGGTTGCATTTGTCGAACAGAGAAAGGGAGCTGGAATTTTGTTTTTGAGTCTACCAATCTTTTGATTAGAACATGCGGTTTGTTTGATTTTTAAGTTTGCGGGTCATCTTTAAATCCTTGAAACCCAGTTTGTTCTAATATGAAAATTGAAAAATGTTTATTGTTGTTTATCTTTTATTGGTCACGAACTACGCAAGGTCTGATTCATGCGGGGTCATGATACGTAGGCAATCTCCATAAGATTCGACCACAAGAAAAAAGAAATGAAAAAAAGAAATGGAAAAAAAAATGGAAAAAGAAATGAAAAAAAATGAAAAAAAAAGAATGAAAAAAAAGAGAATGAAAAAGAAAAAGCGGAAAAAAGAAAGAAAAAAAAAAGAGAAAAACATCGAAAGAGAAAAAGAAAAAGATGTTGTCAATAATAAGGACCGACTGAGTCCATTCTAACCTGTTTGTTTTGCAAAAAGTTAAGGTGGTTGGTTTGTGGTAAGCCGGACAATGACACCCAGAATCCTTTACTTGCACCTCATGATGCACACTCTGCGGGGGTCAGGCCTGATGACAGAAGCATTCGAGTCTTATTGGGAACTTGTTGATTAAGGATAATGATATTGAAGTCATTGCAATACTAATGCAAAGCTCAGTGGCTACGATGCCACGTTTGATAAAATGGAAGGACGCTCCGTTCCTTGGTTAACAAGAAAGAAGCAGTTGGTGGCTTATTTTATTGTCATTTCTGTTGTTCGGATTATTAGGGTTATGAGTCGGATGTTGTCTTGTCCAGTTTGTTTTTAGGATTTTGTTCTGGATTGTTTTGTTTGTTTTGTTATTTAAACCATTTCACCGGTAGTCTAATACAAAGTCCGGTCTTCTATTATTTCCAGTCATCCGTTTGTTTAGTCCTTTTACCATTTTTTGTTCGATGCCGATTCTAGGGACATGACATGCGCACCCAGTTTGGGCCTAATCTTAAAGTTAATCATAAAACCCCGAAAAGGTGATCAGACCATTTAAAGGAAATAAGGACGGTTGAGATTATTCGGAGCTCGAGTCATATGGAACTGGGGCAAGTAATATATGAAGAAAAACCGTTAAAAGCAAGATTCGCCAAATTGGCATGAGGGGCGTTCATGATAATGAGAGTATCGCCCAACGGTGCTTTAGAAAGGACCAATGAACAAACAGATGTTGAATATAATTGTCAAGTCCAGCACCATCAGAAGAGACTACAAATTTAAAGTGTGTTGTTTGCACTTGGCATGTTTTGAAGACTGGAATGACGAAGGCATTTTGTTCTGCTACCCAAACACTTTATCCTTCGTTAGCCCTTTGAGCCTTATTTATTTTCTTTCATACCCCTCGTTCGGAATTAGTAGCAACGAATAAAATACGCAAGCATGGCAGGTAAGAGAAAAGAAAGAAAAGAAAACAACAAAAAGGAAAAGAGAAAAGAAAAGAAAAGTGATAACAAAAAAAAAAGAAAAAAAAAGAAGAAAGTCAAATGGAAAATGGAAAAGAGGAATTGGGAACTACGTTTGACCTGATTCCTCAAAGAGGATACGTAGGCGCTTCACGACTCGGTCATAGTTTTGAAAAATGAAAAATTACTAAAATATCCCCAAGCAAGAAACTGGGGCAAAGGTTGAGTTTATTGTGAATAAATCTAATTCCGAAGGTTGTAACTAATAACCCAAAATTAATGCATTTTTGAGCCTTTAATACCCTTTCTTTCTAGCCCTATCCAAAACCCACATTACGGTCCAAAGAAAGACCTTCCGATCAGTCTGCAAAAGATGCCAAGTCAGACAAATGAAGAGTCTTACCGGCGAACATAACATTCTATTCCACAGCAAAAGGGACTCTAATCTCCAGCAGAAAGAGTCATACCGGCGACACTCCACATCCCCAGCTGGAAAGTGATACAAATGAGAGAGTCTTATCGGTGAAAACCTTCACAGGCACCATAAGGCGATTGAAAGCTGAGAGAAAAACCCAAATGAGAGAGGCTTGATAGTGAAAGCCCTTCGGGCACTACAAGTCGAATAAGATTAAGAATCATATGGGGAATCACCAATTGAAGATCTTAAAAGATGATTGAAGGCAGAGGATAAGCCACATACGCATGTCATGGCCATTAGAGTCGGTATCTGTGTTTGATAGGTTTCTATTTATAGTTTCTTTTGTAAAAGAGTCATCGTTTCCTTTGTCTTTTATTTTGTTTCTGCTATCGTTCTCCTTTCATAAAAAATTTCCCCAATAGAGTCTGTTCGGTCAGAACAAGTATGAAATGACTTCAAAATATGCCATCAGCTTTCCAAAATGAGATCTGACTAGTATATCCAAATGGTATAGTCAGCGAGGAACAAGCGCGAGGCCAGTGTCAAAAAAGATATCCCCAGCAAAGGGAATTGACAAAAGGATTGACGAGCGTCAAAAGAGATATCCTTGTCAAACCCAAGGTTATAAACCTCAAAGGCCAAGGCCCATGAACAGAGCAAGGAGAGCAGTGAGCATGATTTGGCGAAATCCATACTAGACTAAAAGGTCGGGGAAATGCCAGTTTCCAAGCTATGCCACAAAAGAAGAGGGATATCCCCCAGGAGGAAGGGATTATCCCCAGCACATAATATCATCCCCAACAAGTTATTGAACGCAGAGCAAGGAAGGAGAAAAGGGAAAGCCATCCCAGTAGGAGTATCACAACCAACCACCATGTTTTAAACTAACAATTTTGTTTGATTTGAAACAGGTAAAGGAAATGGCATTGATGCCAGAACTGCATGCCACAAGGGATATTATCAAACTGGGGCAGAAAATTTTCCTTCCATTTAGAAAAATTTTCTGGAAGTCAGGTACCCCCAGCTGATAACATTTTACCCCCAACAGGTAAGTAAATCAAGGGAGGTAGTCTTTGAAGGAAGAAGCTATGTAAAAACAAAACAAAAAAGGAATAAAAAAAGAATAATAATAAAAAATGGGGAAGGTAGAAAAGGAAAATTCATCCCAATCCCCAGCAAGTATTCGAGGTAAGACATTTTCAAGTCTTAAGGATATTTTGGGTTCATCCGCCCTCAAATAGGATATGTTGGGTTCATCCGCACTCGAATAGGATATTTTGGGTTCATCCGCCCTCGAATAGGATATTTTGGGTTCATCCGCCCTCGAATAGGATATTTTGGGTTCATCCGCCCTCGAATAGGATATTTTGGGTTCATCCGCCATCGAATAGGATATTTTGGGTTCATCCGCCCTCGAATAGGATATTTTGGGTTCATCCGCCCTCGAATAGGATATTTTGGGTTCATCCGCCCTCGAATAGGATATTTTGGGTTCATCCGCCCTCGAATAGGATATTTTGGGTTCATCCGCCCTCGAATAGGATATTTTGGGTTCATCCGCCCTCGAATAGGATATTTTGGGTTCATCCGCCCTCGAATAGGATATTTTGGGTTCATCCGCCCTCGAATAGGATATTTTGGGTTCATCCGCCCTCGAATAGGATATTTTGGGTTCATCCGCCCTCGAATAGGATATTTTGGGTTCATCCGCCCTCGAATAGGATATTTTGGGTTCATCCGCCCTCGAATAGGATATTTTGGGTTCATCCGCCCTCGAATAGGATTTTATTTTCTAAATTGTTGTTGAAACCAGGCGCCAACCTGTAAAACGAGAGGAATACATTTCAGTCTTTACTTTTCAAGTGTTGAAATTGGGAGCCCGCCCATAATAACAGAGGAATACATTTCAGTCCTTACATTTCAAACATTTAAGTTCTAGGTCGCCCACCAGTATAATGCGGGAATACATTTAAGTTCTAGGTCGCCCACCAGTATAATGCGGAAATACATTTAAGTTCTAGGTCGCCCACCAGTATAATGCGGGAATATTTTTAAGTTCTAGGTCGCCCACCAGTATAATGCGGGAATACATTTAAGTTCTAGGTCGCCCACCAGTATAATGCGGGAATATATTTAAGTTCTAGGTTGCCCACCAGTATAATGCGGGAATACTTTTAAGTTCTAGGTCGCCCACCAGTATAATGCGGGAATATATTTAAGTTCTAGGTCGCCCACCAGTATAATGCGGGAATACATTTAAGTTCTAGGTCGCCCACCAGTATAATGCGGGAATACATTTAAGTTCTAGGTCGCCCACCAGTATAATGCGGGAATACATTTAAGTTCTAGGTCGCCCACCAGTATAATGCGGGAATACTTTTTAAGTTCTAGGTCGCCCACCAGTATAATGCGGGAATACATTTAAGTTCTAGGTCGCCCACCAGTATAATGCGGGAATACTTTTAAGTTCTAGGTCGCCCACCATTATAATGCGGGAATACATTTAAGTTCTAGGTCGCCCACCAGTATAATGCGGGAATATTTTTAAGTTCTAGGTCGCCCACCAGTATAATGCGGGAATACATTTAAGTTCTAGGTCGCCCACCAGTATAATGCGGGAATACATTTAAGTTCTAGGTCGCCCACCAGTATAATGCGGGAATACTTTTAAGTTCTAGGTCGCCCACCAGTATAATGCGGGAATACATTTAAGTTCTAGGTCGCCCACCAGTATAATGCGGGAATACATTTAAGTTCTAGGTCGCCCACCAGTATAATGCGGGAATACATTTAAGTTCTAGGTCGCCCACCAGTATAATGCGGGAATACATTTAAGTTCTAGGTCGCCCACCAGTATAATGCGGGAATACATTTAAGTTCTAGGTCGCCCACCAGTATAATGCGGGAATACTTTTAAGTTCTAGGTCGCCCACCAGTATAATGCGGGAATACCTTTTAAGTTCTAGGTCGCCCACCAGTATAATGCGGGAATACATTTAAGTTCTAGGTCGCCCACCAGTATAATGCGGGAATACTTTTAAGTTCTAGGTTGCCCACCAGTATAATGCGGGAATACTTTTTAAGTTCTAGGTCGCCCACCAGTATAATGCGGGAATACATTTAAGTTCTAGGTCGCCCACCAGTATAATGCGGGAATACTTTTAAGTTCTAGGTCGCCCACCAGTATAATGCGGGAATACATTTAAGTTCTAGGTCGCCCACCAGTATAATGCGGGAATACATTTAAGTTCTAGGTCGCCCACCAGTATAATGCGGGAATACATTTAAGTTCTAGGTCGCCCACCAGTATAATGCGGGAATACATTTAAGTTCTAGGTCGCCCACCAGTATAATGCGGGAATATATTTAAGTTCTAGGTCGCCCACCAGTATAATGCGGGAATACTTTTAAGTTCTAGGTCGCCCACCAGTATAATGCGGGAATACATTTAAGTTCTAGGTCGCCCACCAGTATAATGCGGGAATACATTTAAGTTCTAGGTCGCCCACCAGTATAATGCGGGAATACTTTTAAGTTCTAGGTCGCCCACCAGTATAATGCAGGAATACATTTAAGTTCTAGGTCGCCCACCAGTATAATGCGAGAATACATTTAAGTTCTAGGTCGCCCACCAGTATAATGCGGGAATACATTTAAGTTCTAGGTCGCCCACCAGTATAATGCGGGAATACATTTAAGTTCTAGGTCGCCCACCAGTTATAATGCGGGAATACATTTAAGTTCTAGGTCGCCCACCAGTATAATGCGGGAATACATTTAAGTTCTAGGTCGCCCACCAGTATAATGCGGGAATACATTTAAGTTTTAGGTCGCCCACCAGTATAATGCGGGAATACATTTAAGTTCTAGGTCGCCCACCAGTATAATGCGGGAATACATTTAAGTTCTAGGTCACCCACCAGTATAATGCGGGAATACATTTAAGTTCTAGGTCGCCCACCAGTATAATGCGGGAATACATTTAAGTTCTAGGTCGCCCACCAGTATAATGCGGGAATACATTTAAGTTCTAGGTCGCCCACCAGTATAATGCGGGAATACTTTTAAGTTCTAGGTCGCCCACTAGTATAATGCGGGAATACATTTAAGTTCTAGGTCGCCCACCAGTATAATGCGGGAATACATTTAAGTTTTAGGTCGCCCACCAGTATAATGCGGGAATACATTTAAGTTCTAGGTCGCCCACCAGTATAATGCGGGAATACTTTTAAGTTCTAGGTCGCCCACCAGTATAATGCGGGAATACATTTAAGTTCTAGGTCGCCCACCAGTATAATGCGGGAATACATTTAAGTTCTAGGTCGTCCACCAGTATAATGCGGGAATACATTTAAGTTCTAGGTCGCCCACCAGTATAATGAGGGAAGGCAGTTGTTTGAGTCATTGAGGTTTTATTTTTGCAGACGCATTTGCTAACAAAAGTTTTGTTTTACCCGTAGGAGATGCACATCCTAGCATAGTCTTTAGGTTACTCATCATTGCATCAGTAGTATAAATGAGTTACAATTTTGCTAACGACTCACGAATCTTCCCAGTACACACTGGGTTAGGATATTTTGTTTGTTTTGTTTGTTTTGGTTGTCAGGGACCCGCCTGTAGAACGGAGGTTGTTGTATGCCAAAGAAAAATAGAAGTCAGGCGTCCACCTGGAGAACAAGGACAAAGAAAATAGAAATCAGGCGTCCACCTGGAGAACAAGGACAAAGAAAAATAGAAATCAGGCATCCACCTGGAGAACAAGGACAAAGAAAAATAGAAATCAGGCGTCCACCTGGAGAACAAGGACAAAGAAAAGAAGTAATCAGGCGTCCACCTGGAGAACAAGGACAAAGAAAAATAGAAGTCAGGCGTCCATCTGGAGAACAAGGATAAAAGAAATAGAAATCAGGCACCCACCTGGAGAATAAGGGAATACAATTGAAGTATTTAAGTCAAAAGCCCGCTCATATGAGAAAGGAGCACACTCAGAATCAATAAAGCAGAGGAATACAACAGGAATCCCCAGATGTGGAAGTGGAGAACAGATGTGGTCTGCTCAAGAACTGACACCTACAACTAGCAAGTATCAAGGTTCAAATCCAAAGTCTGTATGAAGCACCATTCAAGACTCAAGACCAAGTTTCAGAAGACTTGAGAGATAGGAATCCTTGTAACTAGTAGCTGATAGGCTTAGTTAGTCTTTTTCAGTTTTCATTTTTGTTGTAATGACAGGACCGCGGACCGGAACCTCGACGGAACGGCACCTCGATCGGCTCTCCACCTCGGTACACTTCACTACCTCTCTCATTCCCGAACTACACGTGGCCTGATTCCTGTATAACCAAGGATATGTAGGCAGCTCAGATACCAGGGCTCGGTCACATTCCCTCCCTTTCCTTAAGTATAGTCCGTCCAAGTAATGGTCGGGTCAAAAACACGTCTAGTCGTTCTTTGTCGGAAAACTCTTCGTGTTTCCAGTCAAAGAGGGGCAGCTGTAAGCACGTGATTTTTGACCCTCCCCGAGAATTTTCACATTTTTAGCATGAATATGTGAAATTGGGTCCAATATAGCTATTTTAACTATTTTTACTTTATTTCGTTGCAAAAGAAAATTTCAAACATATATATATAAATTTTAGTTTATGTATCTCTCATAAACTTAAAAAATACAAAAATTGTACTTTATTTTGGTACTTTATATAAATTCTAAAATTACAAAAAATATAGTTCTATTAATGTTTGCAGTCATTATAATTTTGAAAAAATACAAAAATATTACTTCATATTTTTACCTTTATTAAAAAACAAAAATTACAAAAAAAAAGTAGTTTTATTAATATCCTATAGTCATTTTAACTTTTAAAAATACAAAAAAAAACATTACTTCATATTTTATCTTAATATTTAAAAACAAAAATTACAAAAAATAGTTTTATTAATATTTTGTAGCTGTTTTAAACCTTGGAAAATATTTAAAAAGATATAGTTTTGTTTAAATACTAGTCTTATTTTTGGTAGTTATTTTGCTTACATAGGACTAGTTAAGCAACATGTTCCTATTTCTCGGGTCCGGGCAAAAGAATAATATTCGGGTTTAAACTACCCGGTTTTAGGCCTAATTTTCGGACCTAGCCCATAATAAACCGTGTCCAGGACACGTGGGGAACCCCACCACGCGTGGGGGACATATGCCTCGAACCCCACCACGTGTGGGGCTCATTTTCATGGGCATTGCATTACAAAAACACGGGCAAACACAAAGAAAGAGAGGACTTTTGGAATTTTTTTTGAAGAGAGAAGACTATTGTTCATCGTCTTCTTCTTCTTAAAAAGAGGAAGAAGAAGCCCTAGCAGCTCCCTCCGTGAACAACCACACAGCCCTCCGTTCATCTCCCCGTCACCACCAAACAGACCCCAAACCATCGTCAACCTCCCAGCTGCCCAAACGACCCCATAACCCTCGCTGCTTCACTCGTCAAAAACCAGTCACGACCCAACGACACCGGAACCACCACGTCCCACCTTGAGACCACCACCGGACCAACACCCCTACTGCCCAAAACCTCCGTAAACGACGCCCAGCTCCATCACACCCGTTGCAACCCAAAAACCAGTCACGACGCCATTCCCTCACGTCCGAAACCACCCAAAACCACTGCCTAAAACCAACACCACGACCAACAGCCCCCCCCCCTTCTTGTCGTCAAACAACCAGCTGCCTCACGACCATCGACGGTCCAAAACCAACGCCATATTCATCGTCACTCCTCCACCTCCGTCAACAACCAAACAGACCTCCATAGCTGCTCCTTTCATCACCTCCAACGACCCCTTTGTTGCAGTTTCTCACAACAGTTGCTGCGTCGAAAAAATACAGCAGCTGTTGCTGAGTAGCTCAGCCGTTGCTTCAGTCCGGTGAGGTTGTTTTGTTCGTCGAGGTCCGGTACGTCGAGGCGCTGTCCGAGGTTCCGTCGTTGTTCTTCGTTCAGAAAGGTCCGGCTTAAGTTCCGTCGGAATCGTGTTTGTCGCTCTGAGTTTGTCGAGGTGCAAAGGTTAGTAAACCTCGATGTATTAGATAAATAAACTTACGTTGAATGTTTGAGATGCAATATAAAAATTGGTATGGAAATTTTCTGCCTATGTTTCATTGTCTGCATTTTGGTTCATTTTCATGTTATGTTATTCTTGTTTATTTGATGTCGTTTAATTAAGCTGGACTAGTCGTTCTATGACACAAGTTTGACGTTAATCTGTTCGTCCTTTCCTTTGGTTAGGTCATTCGAAAAAAAAATAGTATTAGTGCATGTTGTTACTACTACCGAAACACTCATTCACTAAACTCCTTTTATTAAAATTCTAACAAGTCATGGGATTTTAGTTGTAAAGAGGCCGTAAGTTTTAGTATTGTTAGATACATAAAAATGGCATCCTTTTAAAAAAAATAACAATAATAATAATAATAAAGAATAAAATGAGACGAGCCTCGCCGAATAAAAGGGACAAATTGCGTGGCCCTCACAAAATATATGTATTAAATACTTAGATTCCGGGATGAGCCGTTTAACAAATTTCACGGCCCTCCCCAAAAATAATAATGCGCTAGTTGCTTTAGGCGCGCCTTTAATAATGTTATCTCCCTAAACTCGGGTGCACATTTATGTGACCCAAATCCAAATCTCAACGGAGTCGAAATATGTCTCTAGTCACGGGCGCATTGATTGTGGCGTGGCCCGAGATGCATTTCCATGACGTTGCAAATTCTTTAAAAAATAAGAATGAGATGAGCCTCGCCGAATAAAAATATAAATTGCGGGGCCCTCAGTAAATACTTGTTTAAAATTACTTAGAATTCAGGAGGGTCGTTTAGCGAATTTCGCGGCCTCCGCAAAATAATAACGCGATAGTCTCTTTAGGCGCGTGTTTAATAATTTACTTTCTTAAGCTCGGGTGTGCATTTCATGCGACCCAAATCCAAATCTCAAAACATCAAATAAAAATGCGCTCCGGATTGTGGGTGCATTTCATGTGACGCAGTCCAAAGACGTGTTTTAAGCGATATTCACATTCTTGTAAAAACAATAATAATAAAGCGGTAAAAAGTTAAAATTGGCACATTAGTTCATAATTGTATTTTAAAATCAGATAAATAAGCCGAATATAACAGTTGAGCGACCGTGCTAGAACCACGGAACTCGGGAATGCCTAACACCTTCTCCCGGGTTAACAGAATTCCTTATCTAGATTTCTGGTACGCAGACTGTAATATAGAGTCATTCTTTTCCTCGATTCGGGATTAAAATTGGTGACTTGGGACACCCTAAATCTCCCAAGTGGCGACTCTGAAATAATTAAACCAATCCCGTTTCGATTGTCCTTTAATTGGAAAAAACTCCCCCTGTGCCCTCGGGTGCGGAAAAAGGAGGTGTGACATATGGCGTCGTCACCGGGCTCAAAGCAGTGGGGAAAGGGGGCGGCGGGTTAGGGTTCTTGCTGAGAGTTTCAGAAGGGGGGTTGAACGAGATGAAATGAGGGGGTAGGGTAGTGTTTGGACATATAAATATCCTTACCTCCCCAGTTCTGATCCGTCCGATCAGACCCGTTCAACGGTCAAGATGAAGGGAACTGGAACGACGTCGTTTGGTTGAGTGGGGGGAACCAGACCGGGTCAAGGCGTAGGTTTGGGCTGGGTTTCAGGTTGTTTGGACGGGTTTCACATTGGAAGATTTGGGCCTGGGAGTTTAGTTTGAAAACTGGCCCAACCCTTTTCATTTTTTATTCAAAACAAATTTAATTCAAAACTCTTTTTCCTTTTTCCTTTTTTCCCTTTTTTGAAATTTAATTAAAATCAAAATTAATTCCTAGAACTAAAAAAAACTAATTAAACCTAAAATGATAATTAACACAATTAATTAAAAACAAATTAACAAAAGAAAGCTACTCAAAATCAAAGCTAAAATTAAAAGTGCAAATTAAACTAATTTTGTGATTTTTCCATTTTATGCAACAATTAATTTTCTAATTAATCCTAAAATGTAAAATTAACCCTAAATGTAAATGCAATGTATTTTTGTATTTTTCACTAGTTAAAACGCACGAACAAAATGCGAACAATTAACAGCAAATGCCACAAAAATCCACAAAATTGCAAACACTGAAAGAAATTATTTTGTTTTGAATTTGTTGGAATAATTCATATAGGGCAAAAATCGCGTGCTCACACTCATTGTAGTTACCTCCGGGGTTCTTTACACCTGGATAGTACCAGGACCCTTGTGCCCCGGCCCGGACTCATGTGCCTACCAGAACCAGGGGTATTCGAGCCTACTACGTACGATTAGCCAAACTTGCGGTGGCAAAAAGATTAGACTTCCTCCCATGCCACGGTTCCCCGTGGTCCAAACCTGGTGGCGTTTTAGGTTAGGGAAGAAAAGGAACCTCGGCACCCAGAGATCACGGAGTCTGTGCCCGTGCCAAAAGTGAAAAAGCTTTCCTCTCCTTTTAGTCGAGCATGCCCGCCCTATATCAACCACTGCTTCTGCTTTCTGCCATATGGGTAGGAGATGAGTGCATTTGAGAAGAATGAGACATGTTAGATTAGTGTAAAATGTTTACCACTCAATGCTATGCATACAGAAATGAACATAAGGATGATACTAGGAAATATGATCCAAAGAATCTTGATAGTAGTCCCATGAAAAATCCTTTGCGGGATTGGATTTTTTTCTATCTCGGACCCAACTGCTACTGAGAAAGTATTAGGAAATACGAAGATTCAAGAGGCAAGAAAGGGATTGGAGATTACGGAGTCACAAGTAACTGATTGTTAGAGCATAACAATCAGTCATATGCAATCAGGGATGGAGTTATTCGATCATAGTGGATTCGATAATGTCGTTTTTATTATATAATAAATATCTCTTTCCGAACAGATTTCCCCATTAGTAGTGGGACATTCGGGATGAAGTCAATAAATAAAAGGAAGACTTTAATAACTATATCATGCCATAAACGAGCCTCTCTTATTACTTTGTTGTATCCCCTATTCTTCAGATACAATTGGATACTTCTACGGCCAAATCTCAATTTGTGAAAAGCCTTCGATGGTTTCCTTATGAAAATGGTTTGTCTTGATTTCCGATTGATGAACAAGAAGGAAAATGGAACAATTCTAATTTTGACTCGCCCCCGGCTACATGTCCTTCTGTTCTTGAATGTACGAAGGTAAGCCACCATAAACTGATTTCCTTTCTTCTCTCTTTCACTATCATGTTCTTCACTAACCCGAAAGGCTAATAGGCATCCTACAACAATAAATAGAATCCCCATAAAAATACCACTAGATCGAACACTATTGATTTCGTATCCGGTCAAAATCTTTGATAGAGTTAAGATGTATTTAGAGAATCGTTTTGTCTCAATCAATCAAGAATGCCAAAAGTGCGTGCTTCAACATCTAAGTTTCACACAAGGAACCTCCAAAAACCGTAAGCGAGATATCCGCTTCTATTATCCACTATGGTCTGTCTCTTTTTGAGAGAAGATTTTCTACCCCGCCTGCAGTCCGAGGAAAGAAAAGTTTTGCCTTTGAAAAAAAAAGGAGCTCGCTAGGCATTCAGAACAAAGGCAGGTAGTATGGGCCCTCTGACTTCCAGCTATGTGATGTGCGGCTCCCGCGTCAGGGCCTTTTTAGTACTGACGATTCTTGATGCCAAGACGGAGACCAACTAGATGAGACATACTATTGTTCAAAGTCCGGTATTTGACAAAATCTTTCTATCAATAGATAGGAATGAGTGTTTGATATAGGGGATAAGATCCATCTGTGAGGCAAAAATTTTTAGTTCAGATTTTTCTGGTAAAAAAGAAGATAGGATTCCTGATTATTGATATCTTAATCAAATCATATGTGCTGGTCAGTATAATCTCGTATATTCGCTTATTCTCCATGAGAATTCTAATTTGTTGTCAAAAAGGTAAAGAAATAAATTCATCATTCCACTACACTCGATTCAAGAACTCGAGAATGAATTACGAGCCTTTCTAGCCACATCTGAATCGGCATCCCTAAGCCACGGATTGTCCCCTGCGTCCATTTTTGGTATCTACTGTTGTAAGCACGTGATTTTTTCCCTATATGAGAATTACTCCAAAAAATTCAAAATAAAATAATTTTCCTTGGTGTGCAATTTTGAGAATTTTTGTGACATTTTTGGATAATTATTTGTATTTTGTCTGTGCATGTTTATTTGTTAAATTAATAAAAAAATACAAAATATCTCGCATTTTGCATGTAGGATTTAATTCTACAATTGTTAGTAATTAAATTTGTTTTACAAAAATTAAAAATTACAAAAATAGGCATCTTTTGCATTTTTAGCATTTAACGTCCAAATATACAATTTTATGCTTAATTATTACTTAATTGTGCGTTAATTGTTATTGGGAGTTAATTTACGCTTTTATAACTTAATTTAGTTCTTAATAATAATTTAAGGATTCTTAGAATTTAGTTTTATAAAAATAAAAGTAGAAAAGAGAGCAAAAATACAAAAAAAAATCGAAATTAGGCCTCTTATTCAAATTCAAGCCACAGGCCCAAAAAAATACCCAACCTTCCCCATGACCCGGTCCATTTCAAATCGGGTCGACCCAGTTCATAACCCAACACCCCTATTTCCCTATCTTTCAAAAAAAACCCTAACAGTCTTTTCTTTCACTGTTGAAGCCTGCCCCCCCTCTCTTTCCTTCTTCTTCCCCAAGCTCCAAGCAAGCCATCAATGGCTACCCTCTTCACCATCTCCACACACACACACACACTCATCCCCACGCCACACACACAACCACGTCGACAACACACACACGCACACAACCACGGCGACGTAACACACACACACTCGCGGCTTCACCAACATGAACGACCATCCATGAACGACCACGACCTCGTCGCCTTTGCTCCAAAGCCAAGCGGCTTCTGCTGCTCCTGCTGCATCTAGCATAGTCGAGCAGTTGGTTCGAAAAACTGACCCCGTTACTCCAAACGACCAGCCCGTCGTTGCTGCTCCATTCCAGCTGCCTCGTCGAGCTGCTACTGCTTCACTGCTCCAGCAGTGTTACTGCTGCTTGCTCCGTTGAGCTCCACCATGAAAACCCAGTCTGCTGTTGCTTCATCTTCTCCAGCTCCTCCGTGCTGCTGCTGCTGCTCATGTTTCTGCTTCTGTTCCCCGCTGCTTCTGCTGTTGCTTCATCTTCTTCGTTTCGTCGAGCTCGAGTTGAGTGGTCGAGCTCCCGAGCTCTAGCCATGGACGTGAGGCTTCGCTTCACTTGTCTCCATCCAAATGACCAGCTGTTACTGCTTCTTATTCACTACATACCCCATCGTTGTTGCTTCACGTTTGCTTCACCTCTTTCAGTTGCTTCTTAGGATCGTCTTCATCGTCGTTTGTGCGAGTTTTGGTTGGGGTCGTCAAAACAGTCCATACGAGTTCGTCGTTGGTCAATCATTGTTCGTCGTTTCGATCCGGTTAGTGGGTTTTGAGTTTTATTTTTGTCCGTATTTCGTTTTGATATTCTCGAATCTAAAATCGGTAAATTTTTTTTTGTTCGTGTTCATTGTTTTGTTAATTTTTCAGTTGTTCATGTGAAATTGTTAGTTTAATGTTTGTTAGATTCAAATTGAAATTTAATTAATTATTTCTTCAATTTGTTTCATGTGTTTTATGTATTTTTCAGAAATTGTTAATATTGTTAGATTCAAGTTTAAGTTCATAATTGTTTCTTCTTCGATCTTGTTATTTGTCTAAAAGAATTTAGTTGTAATAGGGAAATATGTTGGTTTAATCATGTGAATCCGTCATGTTTTGTTATTTAAAATAGATTTAATTTATGTTCATCTTTGTTTGAAGTTCATTTTTAATCCAGTGATTTAATGTGAGTTTATATTTTTGATTTGTTGATTTAGTTTGAATCATGTGTTGTGTTGTTAATATTGTTTGTTTCCTTGCTCATCCATTGTTGGTCTAAGTTAACCAGGTTTGGTTCCCAATATGGTTGATTTATTCACATTAATTTGATGTTGTTCATCTGTGTTCATATGAGTTGTTGTTGAATTTGTTTAGAAATTAGTCATATTGGCTATATTTTGGTTAAGTTTGATTAATTGATTGATTATAGCTGATGGGGTAGTTTGGTAAATCGCAGTACGTTCAGGGGTAAAATGGTAATTGCAATAACATCGGAGGGGTAGTTTGGTAATTGAACATTTTGTAATTCTTTATGTTAAGCATGGGGGACAAAATGTAATGGGGTGTGAGTGATATAATTGTTTAATATAAATGGGGGACAAGACATAATGTAGTGGAGGCGAATATTGTAATTGTTTATGTTAGGCATGGGGGACAAGATGTAATGGGGTGGAGTTGATATATTTGTTTAATGTAGTGGGGGATGAGTGGGAAGATAGTGAGTTTGGTAGGAGAAAGTGGTTGTTATTAATTGATTAAAGGGTTTGGGATGGGAAATAAATAGAGAGACTTGAATCAGATTTAAGGAGAAGACAGAATACAGAAGAAAATTTTAAGAGAGAGGAAATTCCGAAAAATACTAAGACTTTAGAAAATAAATAAATTAAGACTTTTCTCTTTCATTTTATAGAGACATAATAGGAAAATGTAGTCATTGTAGGTTTATCCTTTCATAAAATGAGACGAGCCTCACCAAATAAAACAATGCAAATTGTGGGGCCCTCAATAACTGGTCACAATAAAATACTTAGAATTTGGGATGGACTGTTTAGTGAATTTCACTGCCTTCCCCAAAGACAATAAACGCGTTAGACTCTTTAGGCACGACTTAATTAAATTACATTCTTAAACTCGGGTGCGCATTTATGTGACCCAAATTCAAATCTCAACGGAGTCAGAATGTATTAACAACCATGGGTGCATTGACTGTGACGTGGTTCGAGACGCATTTTCACGACGATGTAATTCTATAAAAATGATAAATAATAAAAGCGGTTTAAACTTAATGAAAGCACATAAGTAATAACATGTATTAAATCAGATATCTAGCCATTATAACAATTTAAGCGACCATGCTAGAACCACGGGATTCGAGGGTGCCTAACACCTTCCCTCGGGTCAACAGAATTCCTTACTTAGAATTTCTGGCTCGCACACTTCATTTGGAAAGTCGAATATTTTCCTCGATTTGGGATTCAAGATAAACCGGTTACTTGGGACACCAAAAGCCAAACCTTTCTCAAGTGGCGACTCTGAATTAAATAAATAATCTCATTTCGAATATTGTCACTTAAATTGGAAAAACTCCCTCGCGCATTTTACCCTTCGGGGCGGGCGCGCAAAAAGGAATTGTGACAGCTCTGGCGACTCTACTGGGGATTATTTAACCCAGAACCACTGGTTCAGGGTTCAAGAATTCGAGCTTAGAATAATTGTTATATTTGGCTTTATTATCTGGTCTTTATTACATGTTGGTATAACGTGCTAAATGTTGTCTTTTACCGCCTTGATATTACCTGAACTGTATATAAACTGTGCCAAAACCCTTCTCTCTTCACCTCCGGGGATGTGCTTACTGGTTGAGACTCCCTATTCTGTTAGTATCAATACCTTGAAATAAAAAAGAGGCTCGGACAAGTTACGAAGCCGGATGGCCTTTTGGTTCCCAGTAAGTTGCCCCCTCCTCGACTCGAGTTGTCCTCTCGGGTACACAATCTAGAACATATACCCAGGTTATAAACCTAGTATAACGAAACCTCATGCTGGATCCCTAGTAGGAATGCTTATTTGCATCATGTTGCATTTGACATAGGGGACTCAACACAGGGGTTGGGTCCATCTAGGACAGGCAACCTGAAATGAAAAGACCATCCTGTTGCATCCCGTTTGTTTTGCGCATTTATTTGCTTCAGTTCTGCATGCTGACCGGTTTCTAAAAAAAATATATAAAAAAAAAATAGCAGCGTTGGGAGATAATTACTTATTCTTGGAAAAAATAAAACCAATATCCGAGTAGTGTCAAAATCTCGCCAGAATTTTCTTAAAAAAAAAAGAAAAAAAAAGAAAATGAAAACAAAGTTTGTCTTTTAGTTTGATTTATTAAAAAATATATATATAAAAAAATATTCTTTTAATCACTTTCATAATCAAAAAATATATATTTAAAAGTAAAAAAAAAAAAGAAAATTCAAAATTCAAAAAATGTGTTGTTTCTTTTGTAGTATCTCTTTTATAAATTCAGACTAGTAGTCCAAATACTTCCTTAAAATGATTTTTCCTTAGTCTTTATCTATTTTCAAAAAATAAAAAAAAATAATATAAAAATCCAGAAAAAATATTTTTTCTTTTTTAAAAAAAGATTGTATTCAGAAGGGGTTTAGTTTATTTACTCTACGTTTGATCAAGCCCGAACTACGCCGGTTTGATTCTCACAGGGTGCGAGATACGTAGGCAACCTTCATCGGGTCCAACCTCCCCTTTTTCAGAAATAGCCAAAATATCAGAATTTTAATTTATGAGTCGGTGATGCCGTTTTGTCAAGAATAGCCAAATATTCCCAAAAGGGACGCCGGAAGGCTGACTTTGCATAAACAGCCATTTTTGGTCATTTTTTAAAAAAATTTGACCAAGTTTCCCAATGGCCTTAGGATCCTCGTCCCCGAGGATCTGCGAGGCCATGTTCCCAATATCGGGTCACCATTATAAAAAAAAATAAAAATAAATCAAGTGATGTTTTTTTTGTCAAAAACAGCCGAATGTTCCCGAAAGGGACGACGGAAGGCTGACATTGCATAAACGGTCATCTTTGGTCATCGTTTTTTATTTTTGACCGGTTGATCCTCCCAGCCTTAAAATCTTCATTCCCGAAGTGCTAAAAGGCCGCATTTGAAATCCGAGTCCATCATTTCGAAAACAAAATCTTGAAAAAAAAAACATAGATAGTTTTATTTTTTGAGTCTAATAAAAGTTTTTCGTTGGTATAATCACCTTAATAAATGTGCAGGATGAACACAATACAAAACAAACCCTTTTCAATAATGACCAAGATCCCTTTTGAGTTGCGATTATGGTGGAATAACCTAGGCAAGGAAGGCAAGACAAAGTAAAGAAGTATCTGAAAGATCTCCCGGATTTACTAGACATCCAGCCTCGGGGTGATGTTATCAGATCATTGGTCACTTGCTGGGATTCAGCACACAATGTATTTCATTTCTCGGACTTTGAGCTCACCCCGACATTGGAAGAAATAGCGGGATACATCGGAAGTGATGAAGCTCCGTTAAGGTTCAAATACTTGATTGCACCTAGGGCCGTCATTGTACACCGGTTTCTGGATTTCCTAAAAATACCCCGAACATTTCACCACCCAGATCTTGCAAAAAGTTTCTGCAGTCTCCGCCTCATATATGCTAGATACGGCCACATGGGCGGGTTCAATAAGCCAGACTTCAAACTATGCAGTAGAGGTAACCGACAAAAGTGGGACGAACACAGGCTGGTAGCTTTTATGACAGCTTTTTTGGGTCTTATAATGTTCCCAAGGAAAGACGGAAACATTGATCTAAAAGTAGTTGGGGTCGTCAGTACCTTGCTTACCCAAGATAAAAGTACTCTGGCGCCTATGATTATGGCTAACATCTTCCGGGCTCTTACTGCTTGCCAAGCCGGGGGCGACTTTTTCGAAGGATGTAACCTATTGTTGCAAATGTGGATGACCGATCATTTATGCCACCGCTCCCTGCTCTTGGGTTACGGTTCGCCTGAGAAGACTTGTATTGGAGAATTCTACACAAGAATCAAAGGGTTTAGTCTACCCGAGGGAGTCACAGCATGTACGTCATTTTTTCGAACTCTCACTGCCAACCAAATCCAGTGGACGCTCGGATGGTTGCCTGTTGAGGAAATCATATACATGCCGGCAACCAGGCCCCACTTTCTGTTGATGGGACTTAAAAGCATCCAACCCTATGCACCATATCGGGTTTTGAGGCAACTTGGGAGGTATCAAGTAGTGCCGAAAGATGAAGACTTGAGTACCCAAGTGGTTGAAATCAGTCCAGACGGTCGGTTCCCCGAAGAAGAAGTTCGCCAGATCTGGAGTGAGTGTCAACATCTGACGGCAAACACTTGTGTGTTGGATACGGCTAAAGGAGAAGTTTCCCCGGGGTATCACGCTTGGTTTAGAGGTGACATATCCTGTGAGAGACCAGCTAAAAGACCTCATCTCAAAGATTTCGTTGAGTCATCCCAAGAGCAATGGAACTGGTTAACAAAGGAAAAAGGGTATCGGGCGGAGATCGGTGAGTTGAAGCAACAGGTTGAAAGTCTGAAATTCAATAGCAGTATGCAAATCACCGCGGATCGAGGCGAAAAGAATAGATTGGCCCAAGAAAATGAAGAACTTAGGGCCCAAATCCAGAAATTGAGAATGGCTCCTGATAAACAACCAAGGAGTCGATCAGACGAGCAGTTGATAAAAGGGCTGAAAAATGAAGTCAGGGAATGGCGAGATGGTTTAGAAGAATCTGAAAACGTCATGGCAGAGCTCAAGGTACAGTGGGGTACAAAAGCAGATAAGCATCGCCGATACTTGAATCAATTGAAACGCGACCACGAGAAAATTGTTGCCAACATGAAGAGAAAGATGGCTACACTTGAGGTTAAAGCAGTTAAGCAGGCCGAGGATTTCCAAATTGAAAGCGGACACTGTTACGACTTGTTGGCCCAAATGGAGGTAGAAGTGCGGCAACTGAAGAATCAGCATATGCAGGATTCTTAGGCGTTAAAAACATGCAGTGATCAGATAAAACGCTTGCTTATAGAAAAGAGGCGAACCAGAGATAAGATTAGGACCATTGCCCATGCCATCATCAGAAGGTGTCTACGGTGTGAAAACATGACCAGCATTACCGTTCTCTCGGCAGTAATGGTTTATGTCAAGTAGACCATGCATGAGCTGGAACAACTTGAAAGGGATCTCACACCTAAGACTGCGGCGAGGCCGAACGATGCCCCGCGGGCGCCAATTATCGAAACCTTAATGTATTCATAGGTCGAGTCTATATCTTAGCATCTTCTGTCCGTCTTTTCGCATCAGGGTGCATTAGTCTGTTTGAGTCTGTACTTATTTTCAAGGTTTGTTTATTTTCCCTTTTTCAAATGTTGGTTCTAATGGATTGCTTCAGTAATAAAATGTGTGCTTCTTTTACACTCCTCTATCCCGAACTATGCAAGATCTGATTCACGCGGCATCGTGATACGTAGGCAATCCTCATCGGATCCGGTCATATTTTTAACTGCAAATAATGAAAACAATAATAATAGAAAAAGAAACAAAGAAAGAAAAATGGTGATAAATAAAAGGAAAGCCTAAGGAGAAGCCGGAATGACGTATGTCTTTGTTGCAAGCATGTAAAAACTCACCTAACTGTATAGGTGCATTACACCCCAATGTGAGATTACCTGTCTGTTATTTGTTTCAAACTAACCGTTTGTTTGCTGATAAGTCCAGGTTCCTAGAAAAGTGGTTTGGTTTTGTGGTAATCTGGCCTCACATTCATACTTCACGAGATCAAAAGGAAGCGTTCAGCCACCCGTCGCTAAATCAAGAGGAAGTGTTCATACATACTTCACAAGGTCGAAAGGAAGTGTCGAAATGTCTTCAGAAGTTCCTCTGCCAACGATTCCTATTTCGGAGGAAAGTTCAATCTCAGCCATCCTAACTTCTGAGTCAGCAACGGTCGAGGAAAATAGAATTCTACGTCTCCGCATGATGGAAATGTGGGACGCCTGGGCCAATGGAAAAGAGCCACCAAGTGCGATCCCTGGATTCCCTGAGCTTTTTCCTAGGGCAGGCGGGACCTCCAACACACCCATAAGCTATCCAAATACCCCACTGGGATTTCCTACCATCTCAGCCTACTTTACTGGAACACCTTCTGAGTCTCGCCCCCAGGTGTTAGCTTCCGGTACGGCTTCAAACATATTCATTGCTCCACCTTGTTCAGCTACGGCACAACCTATTTTACCCAGGCCTAACTTCGATTCATCATCCTTCACATTTCAAGCACCACCTCTTCCATTGGAACCTAGCCAGTTCACTACCAACGCTTACCCTCAGCCGTCTCGGTACGAGTTTATCACAGGGCAGGAGAAAGCCGAGAAAACACCTGAACAAGAGGAAATGACCAGAAAAATGAGAAGCATGGAGCAAACTCTCAAAAATATACAGGGTCTGAGCGGGCAAAAGAGCGTATCTTACGCTGACCTGTGCATGTTCCCGCACGTACATCTGCCCTTGGGTTTCAAAACCCCAAAGTTTGAGAAATATGACGGGCATGGGGACCCCATAGCCCACCTCAAAAGGTACTGCAACCAGTTGCGAGGAGCGGGCGGAAAAGAAGAGCTTCTTATGGCTTACTTTGGAGAAACTTTGATCGGCATTGCTTCTGAATGGTATACGGATCAGGAAGTATCTCGTTGGCACATTTGGGACGACTTGGCTCGGGATTTTGTCAGGCAGTTTCAATATAACATCGATATTGCCCCCGACAGGAATTCATTGTTGAATCTAAAGAAGAAGCCTTCAGAGAGCTTCCGAGAATATGCTGTCAAATGGCGCGAACAAGCGGCCAGAGTCAAACCTCCGATGGATGAAACAAAAATGGTCAGTGTTTTCCTTCAAGCCCAAGAGGCTGATTATTATCAAAACATGATGTCTGCATTGGGAAAGCCATTTGCTGAAGCCATCAAAATCGGTGAAATGGTGGAGAATGGGTTAAAAATAGGGCGAATCTTGAGTCAGTCTGCTATAAGGGCCACCTCCCAAGCAATCCAAGGCGGGTCTGGAGGAGGAGCAAACCGAAAGAAGAAGGAAGAAGCAACAATGGCAACTTCGAGTGTAAGAAAACCCCATCCGTCCAGATTTCATTTCTTTGAAAGAGCCCAGCAACACTACTACCCCCATCAAGATGCGGCCTATGCTATGAACCTTCAGCCCTACACAGTAATGAATGCACAACCATATATTAGGCCACAACAATAATTTCACCAAAAGCGAGCTCAATTTCCAAGAAATCAACCTCCTCACCAAGCTCAGTATAATCCCCGACCTCCACAAAATAATCTCCCCTACAATGCCCGCACTCGAGAGCCGCCCAGGAAAACGGACTTCACACCTATTGGTGAGTCGTATTCCAACCTTTTCCCTAAATTGGTCCAAATGGGTTTGTTACAACCCATACCCCCAAATAGGCAAAACCCAGAGTCACCCTCTTACCAACCTGGTGCCCGATGTGCCTATCATTCTGGAGTGGAAGGGCATGACACTGAGAGCTGTTGGACTTTGAAAAGGGTTGTTGAAAACCTCATAGAACAAAAGCGGATAGTGTTAAAGGACAAAGACATTCCTAATGTGACCAACAACCCGTTACCGGCTCACAACAATGGACCAATTATTGGGATGATCTGCGAAGATAAAGAGTTTAATCCTGTCTTGAAAGCCATCATTGCAATCGCTGACATTGAGAAAAAGCCCAAGACGTATGCAAAGCAAGAAAAGGGGGACAAGAAGAGTAAATCCCCCCCCCCCCCTCAAAACACAGAAAAAGCAGTGGAAACCAAAACTGAGGTAGTACCCTCGAAAGATGTCGTCCTTTATGTCCCCCGAGGTTCGAAGAAAGGACAAGTGACATTGAGCCCTCCAAGAAGGTTTGAGCTGAACAAAAGATCTAAAATGTATGTGCCCAAAGGGACCTATGCGGAAAGGGGGCCAATAATTTCACCAAGGCTGAATGAGCCCATGATTATTGGACGCGCGCCGCAGAGGCCCATGACAGATCCTACTACCGTCCCGTGGAATTATAACAAGGCGGTAGTAACCTACAAAGGAAAAGAAATCCTGGGAGAAGTAAATGAAACTAACCCAACTGAAAAATACCTCAACCTGGAGGAGTTGAATGATTCTACAAAGAGGCGTTTCCCACTCAAGAAACCAGTTAGTGCCGAGGAAGCGGAAGAGTTTTTTAGGAAAATAAAAACTGCGGACTACGAGATAATTGACCAACTCCGAAAGTCTCCCGCTCAGGTCTCGTTGTTGTCTCTATTAATGAATTCAACTGAGCATCAGAAAGTGTTGATCAAGACCCTCAACGAAGCTTACGTCCCAATTGAAACTACCGTGGAACAGCTAGAGAGGATGGCAGAAAGATTCTTCATGATCAATCAGATTTCCTTCAGCAAAAATGATCTGCCCCCGGAAGGGGCCGCTCACAACAAGGCCCTCCACCTAACAGTTAAATGTGAAGGGTACTATGTGAAGAGGGTCATGCTGGATGGCGGGTCCGGAGTAGATATCTGTCCCCTTTCGACTCTGCAAAGAATGGAGATCGAGACAGGGAGAATCAGGGCCCAACAGCGTATGTGTTCGTGCCTTTGACGGCATCAAAAGGGACACCCTAGGCGAGATCGATTTGATTTTGACTATTGGACCTGTGGATTTTGAGGTGACCTTTCAGGTCCTAGATATGGATACTTCTTACAATTTCCTTCTAGGAAGGCCTTGGATTCATGCGGCGGAAGCCATACCTTCTACTCTCCACCAGATGGTAAAATTTGTATATGAAAATCAAAAGATTATAGTCCACGGAGAGGATGAGCATTCAATTTATCGAGACCCGTCGGTTCCATGCCTCGAAGCTAAGGAGGGTAGTGAACACATAGTCTATCAAGTTTTTGAGGTTGTGGTCGCAGACCAATGCGAAGAAGGAAGCCCTTACCCTCAACCTTTTCTCTCAAAAGCGTCAGTTATGGTTGCCAAGGAAATGATCAGGTATGGTTATAAACTAGAGAAGGGACTCGGGGCATCATTGCAAGGTATCACCGAACCTATCACCTTACCTGCCACCGAAAAGTTCTTTGGTGTTGGTTTTTACGCCGAAGAAGCTGACGTAATGTGGGCAAACCAACGGAAGAGAAATGGTTGGGTTTTATCTCAGCCAATTCCGCATCTTTACAGAACATTCGTCAGACCCAAGTACATTGAAGAAAGAGAGGATGAGACCTTCACGACCAAGGAAATTGAAGAAATCTGTGGGGTTATGAGGCAAATGCTGTATGAAACCCATATGGTTCAGCCGGGAGAAGGCTCGAGCACCGCTGAGGTGCTTTACATGGGGCATGGTGCCAAATTGCAAAACTGGAAGGCTACTCCATTTCCGATCAAGCGGGAATCCTGGTAGACCAGTCTTGACACCTTTTCTGCATCACGAGTTATTTTGGGGTGTAACTCGAATGATTTCCTTTTAGTTTCCTGTCCTTAAATTCTGATGTAAACCCTATTATCTTCAAAATTCAATGAAATGAAATTAATATTTCATCTTTCATCTTATTTATTCTCTCTGATTTTTTTTATTTTTCTTGTTTGTTTTTTCTTTCAGTTCTAATAATGCGGTTTTAAATAACATGACATGCTTGTGGACTTCATGCCCATATCCAAACATGCAGTCTAGCTGCGAAATAATGAACCAAGAAATGGAATACGATGAAGAAGAGACTTTTAGGGAAATAAATCGAGAATTGGAACACTTTGAGAACAAACCTAAGCCGAATCTGAATGACACCGAACCGGTTAATTTGGGAACTCATGAGGAAATCCGAGAGACCAAAATAAGCATTCACACGGACGAGAGAACGCGAGACGCGATAGTTCAACTCCTTTTTGAATTTAAAGATGTGTTTGCTTGGTCATACGATGACATGCCAGGATTAGGTGTTGATCTAGTGGTGCATAAATTGCCAATTCACCCTGATTATCCTCCAGTTCAACAAAAGCAAAGAAAGTTCAAAACTGATGTCAGTGACAAGATTAAAGAAGAAATCACCAAGCAGCTGAAAACGGGAGTAATTCGGGTAGTCCAGTACACCACGTGGTTGGCGAATATAGTTCCAGTGCCGAAAAAAGATGGGAAGACTCGGGTATGTGTGGATTATCGAGATTTGAACAGAGCGAGTCCCAAAGACAATTTCCCATTGCCCAACATCCACATCCTTGTTGATAATTGCGCCAAACATGAGATCCAGTCTTTCGTAGATTGTTATGCTGGATATCATCAGGTGTTGATGGATGAAGAAGACGCCGAGAAGACTGCCTTCACTACACCATGGGGCACTTACTGTTACCGGGTTATGTCATTCGGTCTGAAGAATGCTGGGGCAACTTACATGAGATCTATGACTGCCATTTTTCATGACATGATGCATCAAGAAATAGAGGTGTATGTGGACGACGTGATAGTCAAGTCCAGGACTCGGGACAATCATATCCAAGACTTGAGGAAATTCTTCGAGAGACTGAGAAAGTACGACTTGAAGCTGAACCCGGCCAAATGCGCCTTTGGAGTCCCATCAGGCAAGCTTTTGGGTTTCATAGTAAGCAGGAGAGGTATAGAGTTAGATCCAACAAAGATAAAATCTATCAGAGATCTACCTCCCCAAGAACGAAGAAAGACGTGATGAGTCTGTTGGGCAGGTTAAACTATATCAGTCGATTTATTGCCCAGCTGACTAGCACGTGTGAGCCCATACTTAAGATATTAAGGAAGGATGCAGCGATCAAATGGACGGCTGAGTGTCAAGAAACTTTTGACAAGATCAAAGAATATCTTTTAAATCCCCCAGTTTTGGTCCCGCCAGAGCCAGAGAGACCCCTGTTCTTGTATCTGACAATCTTGGAAAATTCTTTCGGTTGCGTCCTCGGGCAACATGACATAACCGGAAAGAAGGAGCAGGCGATCTACTACTTGAGCAAGAAATTCACCGGCTACAAGGCCAAGTACACTCTGCTGGAAAGAACGTGTTGTGCTTTGACGTGGGTTGCTCAAAAATTGAGACATTATCTCCAAGCTCACACTACTTACCTCATAAGCAGGCTGGATCCTTTGAAGTATATATTTCAGAAACCAATGCCTACTGGAAGACTGGCCAACTGGCAAATCTTGCTTACTGAATTTGACATAGTCTATGTCACCCGCACGGCAATGAAAGCCCAGGCATTAGCAGATCATTTGGCCGAAAGTCCGGTTGATGAGGAATACCAGCCATTGAGTACTTATTTTCCAGATGAAGAAATAAATACCATAGAAGTGGTCTCGGAAAACACTGACGTTTGGAAGATGTTCTTTGATGGGGCCGTAAACGCCAAAGGTGTAGGAATAGGGGCAATCTTGATCTCACCTGCTGGTCAACATTATCCGGCTACAGCTAGGCTTCGTTTCTTTTGCACGAACAATACAGCTGAATAAGAAGCCTGCATCATGGGCATGAATATGGCGATCGATCAAGATGTTGGGGATTTGTTGATTATGGGGGATTCTGATTTGATTATCCGTCAAGCCCAGGGTGAATGGGAAACTCGAGATGTCAAGCTTATTCTTTACCGGCAGCACGTAGAGGATCTCAGCAAGCGGTTCAGATCAGTAGAGTTCAGGTATATCCCGCGATGTCACAATGAATTAGCCGATGCACTTGCCACTTTAGCTTCAATGTTACCTTATCCAGGCAACGCCCACATCGATCCCTTGGAAATCCAAATCAGGGAAAGGCATGGTTACTGCAATGCCATCGAGGCAGGACCAAGTATCCAGCCATGGTACCAGGATGTTAAGAGGTTCTTGAAAATACAATAATACCCCGAACATGCTACTGGAGATCAGAAGAGAACTATTAGGCGCCAGGCAAGTGGATTCTTTTTGAGCGGTGAGATATTGTATAAAAGAACCCCTGATCTCAACTTATTAAGATGTGTTGACGCCAAAGAAGCAGGCAGAATCATGCATGAAGTACACGCAGGAGTGTGTGGACCTCATATGAACGGGTATGTTTTGGTAAAGAAAATCCTTCGGGCCGGGTATTATTGGATAACTATGGAGAAAGATTGCTTCAGCTTCGTTCGGAAATGTCATCAGTGTCAGGTGCATGGAGATCTAATTCACGCACCTCCCATAGAACTGCATCCCATGTCTGCACCTTGGCCATTTGTTGCCTGGGGTATGGATGTCATTGGTCCGATTGAGCCCAAAGCTTCAAATGGGCACAGATTCATATTGGTCGCTATCGACTACTTCACAAAATGGGTCGAGGCTGTCACTCTCAAATCGGTCACTAAGAAAGCCGTGGTGGATTTCGTACATTCAAATCTTATCTGTCGTTTCGGTATTCCTGCAACTATAATCACAGATAATGCGGCAAACCTGAATAGTCATTTGATGAAGGATGTGTGCGAACAGTTCAAAATAACGCATAGGAATTCCACTCCTTATCGGCCCAAAGCCAACGGCACTATTAAAGCGGCGAACAAAAACATCAAGAAGATTTTGAGGAAGACAACCCAGAGTTCCAGACAATGGCATGAGCAGTTACCTTTCGCCCTGTTGGGATATCGCACTACAATACACACATCAGTAGGGGCAACCCCATGCTTGTTAGTTTACGGGACCGAGGCTGTGATACCGGCAGAGGTAGAAATCCCTTCTCTCCGGATCATTGTTGAAGCTGAAATTGAAGACAGTGATTGGGTCAAAACCTGTTTGGAACAGTTAACGCTGATCGATGAAAAACGAATGGCTACGGTCTATCACGAGCAGTTGTACCAACAAAGAATGGCCCATGCTTACAACAAGAAAGTGCGACCCAGGAATTTTGAAGTAGGTCAACTGGTGTTAAGGAGCATTCTTCCACATCACCAGGAAGCGAAAGGAAAATTTGCTCCTAATTGGAAAGGTCCATACATCATCATGAAGATATTGCCCAGGGGAGCATTATATCTAGGTGATATTGAAGGAAAAGATCTCGACACAGCCGTGAATGCGGATGCAGTAAAAAGATACTATGTCTGAACTTGCTCTGATTGTTTTTGCACAATTGAGAGGACGAAGGCTTTCATCCCCGCTACCCAAACACTCAAATCCTTTGCTAACCCTTTGAGCCGTTTACCTTTCTTTCATTACCCTCTTTGGAACCCGGAAGTGCTAGTAAAAAAAAGCATAAAAATGAAAGTTGCCTGAACTACGTTTGACTTGATTTCGAAAGGATACGTAGGCAGCCTCTCTATGGGGTTCAGTCACACCAAAACAAAAATCCAGTTTTTTCCCCAAAAGTTAAACTGGGGCAGACATTATAATAATTCGGCGATAATCCCGCCTGGACGGTTCTAAAGTTGTAATTCGATCCAAGTTCTTTTGACCCCAAACCTGTTGCAAGTCCTTCCGATCAATCGGCAAAAGTTTCTTCAAAATCAAAGGACGCAGTTGCTCGGATCCGACGCAGTCAGGATGAGAGAAATAAAATGAGAGAGTCTTATTGGTGAAAACCTACAGGCACCATAAGGCGATGGCGAGCAGAGAAATCAAAATGAGAGAGTCTTGTTAGTGAAAACTCATGACGAGCACTATAAGGCGACGATAAGAAGAGAAATGAGAGAGGTCGTCTAGCGAAACCTCGCAAAGGGCGATGTCGGCCGAAAAGAGGATTTCACCACAGAAGGTTCTGGCAAGGTTCCCTAGTTTGGAAACATAGATCCATTTGGTTCGTGAGAAAATATAGGTTCGTGAGAGTCGGGCATCCAGTCCAAAAAGCAGGTTATGTCAATTTAAAGCCAGCATGCACCTCAGATAAGTCTTTCTTTTCCCCGAAAAGGACGCTTCTCTTTTTAAATTCATTTCCTCGCTCTTTGTTTACCTTTCTTTGGATTCCTTTTCGGTTTAACCCTAAGCCCCAAAACATGCTAGAAAGAAAAGGTGGTAGGACCGGTTTCACAGGGCTCTGTCTGGCAAGAGGTGGAGAACATACCCGGCCTCAGTGATGCATCAGTCTAATCCCGACTGATCGTGACGTTTGATTACCTCAAAATCCCCAAGCAGAGTGAGACGGAAGAAACAGAGTCGTACACGCGCAAATCATCGTGAAATCCTAAAATATTGAGTCTTATCAATTTGAAAGGAGGTCGCCTTGGAAGCCAATCAATGGCAAATTTTCTCAACAGAAATGAGGCTTGGGACCAAGAAAAACAATGAAGGCCACAAAACCGACCACAATTTCAAACTAACAATTTTCCTTTGTTTGAAGTTGAAGCAGTTGCGATACAAAACGAACTAAGCAGGAAGCAGGTACAACCCTGCGAGTGGCAGGTGCAGCCAAAAGGAAATGCGCAAGGGTTAGAAATAGCTATGCTGCAATAATCAACCCAAAAGAGAAGTCTCCTCCTGATTCTTTCCTGCATTTTTTCTAACCCGATGATTTCCCCGGCATAACCCGAGGACTCTCTCCCTTTTCTGGCATAACCCAATGACTTCCCCGGCATAACCCGAGGACTCTTTTCCTTTTCCGGCATAACCCGATGACTTCCTCGGCATAACCCGATGACTTCCCTGGCATAACCCGTGGACCTCCCTGGCATAACCTAGGGACCTCTTTCCCCTTTCCGGCATAACCCGATGACTTCCCCGGCATAACCCGAGGACTCTTTCCCTTTCCCGGCATAACCCGTAGACCTCCCTAGCATAACCCAGGGACCTCTCTCCCTTTTCCGGCATAACCCGATGACTTCGCCGGCATAACCCGAGGACTCTTTCCCTTTTCTGGCATAACCCGATGACTTCCCCGGCATAACCCGAGGACTCTTTTCCTTTTCCGGCATAACCCGATGACTTCCCCGGCATAACCCGAGGACTCTTTCCCTTTCCCGGCATAACTCGTGGACCTCCCTGGCATAACCCAGGGACCTCTTTCCCTTTTCCGGCATAACCCGATGACTTCCCCGGCATAACCCGAAGACTCTTTTCCTTTTCCGGCATAACCCGATGACTTCCCTGGCATAACCCGTGGACCTCCCTGGCATAACCCAGGGACCTTTTTCCCTTTTCGGCATAACCCGAGGACTCTTTCCCTTTCCCGGCATAACCCGATGACTTCCCCGGCATAACCCGATGAATCTTCCCAGCATAACCCGTGGACTTTTTCCGGCATAACCCGATGAATCTTCCCGGCATAACCCGGTGAATCTTCCCGGCATAACCCGTAGACCTTTTCCGGCATAACCCGATGAATCTTCCCGGCATAACCCGATGAATCTTCCCGGCATAACCCGTGGACCCTTTCCAGCATAACCTGGCAATCCTCCCAATTTAGGGCTCCGATCCCTAAGTTGAGCAAGTTTCTATTTAGCCAGCATTAGAGCTCCAACCCCTGAACTGAGCGTTTTTTCTGTTAGCCAGCATTAGGGCTCCAATCCCTGAACTGAGCGTTTTTCATTTAGCTAGCATTAGGGCTCCAATCCCTGAACTGAGCGTTTTTTCTGTTAGCCAGCATTAGGGCTCCAATCCCTGAACTGAGCATTT
Source organism: Nicotiana tabacum (assembly GCF_000715075.1). Classification (NCBI taxonomy): domain Eukaryota; kingdom Viridiplantae; phylum Streptophyta; class Magnoliopsida; order Solanales; family Solanaceae; genus Nicotiana; species Nicotiana tabacum. The sequence goes on from NC_134095.1 coordinate 100,567,873, forward strand.
TTTCTGTTAGCCGACATTAGGGCTCCAATCCCTGAGTTGAGCAACCTTCCTTTAGCCGACATTAGGGCTCCAATCCCTAAGTTGTGCATTTTTACCTTTTGCGATATTAGGGCTCCAATCCCTGAGTTGCGCTTTGTAGACTAGGGTTTTTTTCTAATCCCCTCATCAGTGCTGTAAATTTTCATGACAATTAACTCACGAAATTTTCCTAGTGAAACTGGGGAAGAAAATTTCGTTTGTTTTGTTGTCTCAGCAGGTCTGACCCAGAGGTGCATGTATCGAGACGACCTACGGGATGAGTCTCAATCCAGAATAAAGAAAAGAAGAAAAGAACAAAAGAAAAAAAGAAGATGTTCCCACATATTGGAACAAACAAAGGGCAAGTCGCTCAAAAATTGGATCAAATTCCCGAGCTCCGCCAATCCCGTTTCATTCATACTGCAGAAATAAACAAGCGCCCACAACTTGCAAGCATCAAGATTCGGATCGAAGTCTACAAGCAGAATCAGCTAAGACCCAAGATCAAGTTGCAAAAGAATTATAGATAGGAATCTTGTAACTAGCGGTTGACAGGCATAAGTAGTTAGTTCAATTTCAATTTCCTTTGGTTGTAATAAGGAGGTCAGTAAAGCGGTAGTAGCAACAGCAACAGCAGTAACAGCAAGCACTGCAATCCCGTGGTAGTCCCAGCTACCAAAATTTCCCGAACTATATTAACCTGATTCTCCTTTAGCCAGGGATATGTAGGAAACCTTTGAAGCAAAGGTTCGGTTAAATCTTTTTCAAAAAATGCTTCATACGGAGTACTCAGATGGGCAAAACTCGCTCACTTTATCTTTGCACGAGAACCCTTCGTGTCTTCGGGCAAAGAGGGGCAGCTGTAAGCACGTGATTTTTGCCCTATATGAGAATTACTCCCAAAAATTCAAAATAAAATGATTTTCCTTGGTGTGCAATTTTGAGAATTTTTGTGACATTTTTGGATAATTATTTGTATTTTGTCTGTGCATGTTTATTTGTTAAATTAATAAAAAATACAAAATATGTCGCATTTTGCATGTAAGATTTAATTCTACAATTGTTAGTAATTAAATTTGTTTTACAAAAATTAAAAATTACAAAAATAGGCATCTTTTGCATTTTTAGCATTTAACGTCCAAATATACAATTTTATGCTTAATTATTACTTAATTGTGCGTTAATTGTTATTGGGAGTTAATTTGCGCTTTTATAACTTAATTTAGTTCTTAATAATAATTTAAGGATTCTTAGAATTTAGTTTTATAAAATAAAAGTAGAAAAGAGAGCAAAAATACAAAAAAAAATCGGAATTAGGCCTCTTCTTCATATTCAAGCCACAGGCCCAAAAAAATACCCAACCTTCCCCATGACCCGGTCCATTTCAAACCGGGTCGACCCAGTTCATAACCTAACACCCCTATTTCCCTATCTTTCAAAAAAAAAACCTAACAGTCTTTTCTTTCACTGTTGAAGCCCGCCCCCTCTCTTTCCTTCTTCTTCCTCAAGCTCCAAGCAAGCCATCAATGGCTACCCTCTTCACCATCTCCACACACACACACCCCCTCATCCCCACGCCACACACATAACCACGTCGACAACACACACACGCACACAACCACGGCGACGTAACACACACACACCCGCGACTTCACCAATATGAACGACCATCCATGAACGACCACGGCCTCGTCGCCTTTGCTCCAAAGCCAAGCGGCTTCTGCTGCTCCTGCTGGATCTAGCATGGTCGAGCAGTTGGTTCGAAAAACCGACCCCGTTACTCCAAACGACCAGCCCGTCGTTGCTGCTCCATTCCAGCTGCCTCGTCGAGCTGCTACTGCTTCACTGCTCCAGCAGTGTTACTGCTGCTTGCTCCGTCGAGCTCCACCATGAAAACCCAGTCTGCTGTTGCTTCATCTTCTCCAGCTCCTCCGTGCTGCTGCTGCTGCTCACGTTTCTGCTTCTGCTCCCCGCTGCTTCTGCTGTTGCTTCATCTTCTTCGTTTCGTCGAGCTCGAGTTGAGTGGTCGAGCTCCCGAGCTCCAGCCATGGACGTGAGGCTTCGCTTCACTTGTCTCCATCCAAATGACCAGCTGTTACTGCTTCTTATTCACTACATACCCCATCGTTGTTGCTTCACGTTTGCTTCACCTCCTTCAGTTGCTTCTTAGGATCGTCTTCATCGTCGTTTGTGCGAGTTTTGGTTGGGGTCGTCAAAACAGTCCATACGAGTTCGTCGTTGGTCAATCATTGTTCGTTGTTTCGATCCGGTTAGTGGGTTTTGAGTTTTATTTTTGTCCGTATTTCATTTTGATATTCTCGAATCTAAAATCGGTAAATTTTTGTTTTGTTCGTGTTCATTGTTTTGTTAATTTTTCAGTTGTTCATGTGAAATTGTTAGTTTAATGTTTGTTAGATTCAAATTGAAATTTAATTAATTATTTCTTCAATTTGTTTCATGTGTTTTATGTATTTTTCAGAAATTGTTAATATTGTTAGATTCAAGTTTAAGTTCATAATTGTTTCTTCTTCGATCTTGTTATTTGTCTAAAAGAATTTAGTTGTAATAGGGAAATATGTTGGTTTAATCATGTGAATCCGTCATGTTTTGTTGTTTAAAATAGATTTAATTCATGTTCATCTTTGTTTGAAGTTCATTTTTAATCAATGATTTAATGTGAGTTTATGTTTTTGATTTGTTGATTTAGATTGAATCATGTGTTGTGTTGTTAATATTGTTTGTTTCCTTGCTCATCCATTGTTGGTCTAAGTTAACCAGGATTGGTTCCCAATATGGTTGATTTATTCACATTAATTTGATGTTGTTCATCTGTGTTCATATGAGTTGTTGTTGAATTTGTTTAGAAATTAGTCAAATTGGCTATATTTTGGTTAAGTTTGATTTATTGATTGGTTATAGCTGATGGGGTAGTTTGGTAAATCGCAGTACGTTCAGGGGTAAAATGGTAATTGCAATAAGGTCGGAGGAGTAGTTTGGTAATTGAACATTTTGTAATTCTTTATGTTAAGCATGGGGACAAAATGTAATGGGGTGTGGGTGATATAATTATTTAATATAAATGAGAGACAAGACATAATGTAGTGGAGGGGAATATGGTAATTGTTAATGTTAGGCATGGGGGACAAGATGTAATGGGGTGGAGTTGATATATTTGTTTAATGTAGTGGGGGATGAGTGGGAAGATAGTGAGTTTGGTAGGAGAAAGTGGTTGTTATTAATTGATTAAAGGGTTTGGGATGGGAAATAAATAGAGAGACTTGAATCAGATTTAAGGAGAAGACAGAATACAGAAGAAAATTTTAAGAGAGAGGAAATTCCGAAAAATACTAAGACTTTAGAAAATAAAAAGAAAAACATTCTGGAAATTCAAAAGAAGAAGAGTATACACCTGATATACAATCCAAATATTCTGATATACGGATTCAGAAATTAAGGGTTAAACACTAACTAGTCTTTCAAAATCTGAAAAGATTCCCTTTGCTTCTGTCCGTTGATTGTTGTTGTTGTGTCTGGATTTTTGTCTTGATTTTAAAATCTGTCACTAAGTTTCTCGTTGCTGGTTGTTACTGGTTGTTGAGGTTGTTGTTGTTGTATGCTACTGAATTTCTGCTGATCTCCCTTTTCTTTTGCTTCCAATATCAGGTACACAAGTGACACGCTGATTATTGTAAACTGAAACAGGAAGCATGAATACGAAAAAATGAAGAGTTGAAGTTCTAAATTTATTTAATTATATTCTGAATTTTTTTTGTATATATAAATTATTTAGCTTACAAAAATCAAAATCATGTAGCTATTTAATATATATATAGTGGAACATCTGACAGTAGCTTAACGGATGAACTATCTATATATATTGCCTAAAAATAAATGAATGGTGTAGCAACTCCGTCTAGTTAAAAATCAAACGATAGGCCATTTCGAACTTGTAGGAATATTGTTTAGTTAAATAATATTGGTTAATTTCTGCATGTAAATGGTTTAGGACTAAAATTAGATTGCTAAGTTTTTTTTTTAATTTGACAAACTGAGAACATGCCTAGTATAATGTAACTAGGTAGTAACATGTGAATAAGACGGCCCAGGTCTAGTTTTATGTCATACACGTTGGGCCTGGGCCCGCATTGGCAACAGACTGCCCTGCTTGCATCATTTTCAGAATTTATGAATCATATTCGAAACCCAACTATAACAACTCAAGCATGTAAATAAATTAAGACCTTTTCTCTTTCATTTTATAGAGACATAATAGAAAAATGTAGTCATTGTAGGTTTATCCTTTCATAAAATGAGACGAGCCTCACCAAATAAAACAATGCAAATTGCGGGGCCCTCAATAACTGGTCACAATAAAATACTTAGAATTTGGGATGAACTGTTTAGTGAATTTCACTGCCTTCCCCAAAGACAATAAACGCGTTAGACTCTTTAGGTGCGACTTAATTAAATTACATTCTTAAACTCGGGTGCGCATTTATGTGACCCAAATTCAAATCTCAACGGAGTCGGAATGTATTAACAACCATGGGTGCATTGACTGTGACGTGGTTCGAGACGCATTTTCACGACGTTGTAATTCTATAAAAATGATAAATAATAAAAGCGGTTTAAACTTAATGAAAGCACATAAGTAATAACATGTATTAAATCAGATATCTAGCCATTATAACAATTTAAGCGACCGTGCTAGAACCACGGGATTCGAGGGTGCCTAACACCTTCCCTCGGGTCAACAGAATTCCTTACTTAGAATTTCTGGTTGGCAGACTTCATTTGGAAAGTCGAATATTTTCCTCGATTTGGGATTCAAGATAAACCGGTGACTTGGGACACCAAAAGCCAAACCTTTCCCAAGTGGCGACTCTGAATTAAATAAATAATCCCATTTCGAATATTGTCACTTAAATTGGAAAAACTCCCTCGCGCATTTTACCCTTCGGGGCGGGCGCGCAAAAAGGAGGTGTGACAACTGTGATAAGAAAGCGCTCTTAGATCAATTCAGTAGAACGTGGGTCTCCAAAACTTTTCTGGTTATATCGACATAACAAATACCCTAAAATGGAAGATATAGATCAATAATCTATTAACACTAGTAGAGACCCTCTATGTAGTTGTCAGCTTTCTATCTCTTTCTCCAACCTTCGATGATCCTCCTACAGGCAAACCATCAAAGTCAAGAAGAAGTGATGGACCTGCTCTTTCGATATCTATATCTGATCCCTAAGCTAAGCTCCAAAGTCTGACTACAGTCTCTTTCCTAGGTCAGGCTATTCCTCGTAGGTGCGGTTTCGTAGAACCAACATTTGGTGGAAAATATTTACTCCGCAGAAGCGAACTTCACGTGCAGAAGTGCAATCACATATGTAGAGATAAGGGGCAGAAGCGCGATCGCAGAAGTGGTTCTCTAGTCGCAGGTGCAATTTTTGCCTCGCATGCCTTCTTTCGCAGATACGAATCTTTTCTTTCAGATGCGAGACTGCAAATGCGCGCCTTTTCTTGCAGATGCAAGATCACTAGAAATATTTGCACTTCTTTTATGTTTTTTTGTTGCACAAATCTACTTTATTTAATCTCAATTCTCTTCAAGACTTCATTTACCTGAAAATCTAGCAATACACACCACAAACAACCTCATATTATAATTAACATACCACAAACAACCTCATATTATAATTAAAAGACACAAAATCTAAAGAAAAGGAACTAAAATAAATGGTAGAATCACCACTCATCAACACTTTCAACTTAAAGCTTTTGCTTGTCCTCAAACAAATCAAAACCAAAAATTAATTGAGGTTCTACCATTTGAAGCACAAGTATCATCGCTATCATTCACAACTCACATTCAACAGTTAAGCACCATACTTATGATTTTGGTTGGTAATAATAACTAGGCTCAAGCATGTGAATTTGAAGCAAAAAACTCCCTCATTTAAAAACAACTTCAAGAATGCAATGGAGTTTCAAAATAATCAAGTAACAATAATCAAGCCTCAAGAAGTGACTCAAAAATACTAGTCTACTACATATGCTCAATTTAAAAATTTTATGAATAAACGATGATTTCGAAAAAAGTAAATTTTTTTTGGAAAAAAAATAATTCTTGTGTCCAAACGGGCTCTATGTAAGGCAGGAATGACTATTTATCTATTTTCTCATTTATTTGCCTTTAAATAATTAGGTTTGATGTAATAGTTTAAAAGAAATACCCAAAAGTTATTTTCCTAGTTGAATAGTCTCTTCCCATACTGAAAAGTCACGTCTTCGTCACACCATTTTCTATCTCGATCCTTCTACAATTTCTTCCCCTCTCTCTCCGGCGCACACCTGCAAATTAAAGTAGTCACCGGAGATCCTGAAGTACTTGGGTAGTTTGATTTTTAAAAATGTAAAGCCGAGGAGATGAAGTTACCTTTGAACAATTGGATTCGAATTAATCTACTTACAAAGAAAATCTTCAGCAGGTAATGCCCTAATTTATTTCCTTTACGCTTTCCTATGTTCTCTGAAGAATTTATTCCTCAATTTCGTTTTAGTTTAGCCATGTTTAGTTTAAAACCCCTTCTCTCTTTCCATTTTAATTCTGCCAAATGAAAGCTTCCTCTAAACCAAGTTTTGGCCCCTAAAATTCCGTCACAGGGTCAACCATCTTCTCTATCTGAGTCCAAATTAGTTTTCTCCTCGTCCCATTCTTTTCATGCTTATTCATATATGGTCGAACTTCCACCTTCTGATCTTTATTTAAGTTTTTGTTTTCCCTTTTTTCCTTATTTCCTTGAAGGGTGCAGCGGTAGGTAAGGCCCTGGAAAAGCGAAATAGAGAAGATGCACAGGAAGTAGGTGAAATGAAATTATGTATAGATAGCAAATGTTGCCTATATTACCGATAGAAAGAGGTTACGAAAAATATTGCAGAAAGGCCAAACTTTAACAAGGTCCTGATTTACCTCATTCAATTGCGATTGGTTCTGACGTTTGATGAAATAAGGCAGGGAAATGGAGAAGGCTTATCAAACCAGTGACTTCCACAAAGTCTTTTCTGGTAGACGAACTCTTTTATTTTTTTTGTGTAAATAAAGGTTATGTCCATCCTGCTAATAAACTATACATGACCGATGTGCTTCAGATCTTTTGGTTTTTAACACCTGCAATTTTGCCCCACATATTTATGAAGTCCATTCACATATTGAAGATACTATATTTTTGAGATAAACATCTGAACTACCACTCTTATTTACTGGAATTTTTCAACTTCCATTGTAATTTTTGTTGGTGTGGTATGCAGAACCTTTTTTTAGATAAGGATGGTATATAAAACCTTCAAAACTGCATTCGTATTCAAATTGTGTATGTTAATTATTTCTAAAATTTATTCACTGATTATAAGGGTGTCACGTTGGTTTGAATCTATTGTATTTCTCCTTTTGACATCATATCGAGTATCTAACTCAGTGGATGCAAGCGATAGACTGATATGTGCGTGTTTTGCTTTTATGTTGCCCAAGTAGTAGTCCTTTGATAAGCAGGTTGTCTTTATGGATGGATCAAATAGATTATGACATAGAACATTTATTTTGTTTAATTTTTTGAGTTCAACTAGGTAATCTAATAAAACTGGGAAGGTTTGATTTTTTGAAGGTTAGTAATTAATGTACCACCGCTGACACTTTAGCACCACTACTCGCTAGAGGTAAATCTCCCTTTTCTGATTTTGTGATTTACTTATCTCTCTCTCTGTTTGGCTGGCGTTTCATGTATCTTTGATTCTGAATTTTTGATAGTGAAGTCAAGAAGGCTTTTGATGTGATAAATAACAAGGGGAAAGAAGGCAACAATTGTGTTTAAGATAGAAAATTCAAAATTACATAGGAGCTTTGAAGAAGCTGAAGAAATAAAAAGTGTAAAGGAGAAAGTTTTGGAATAGTGTTGGTCTGATTCGGTAGAAGAAAAGGTTTAAAATAGAACTGCTAAAGGTGAAGTTATTGAAGTGGAAACAACGAAAGCATGGGAGCAGAAGAAGGGGGTAGTATGATGGAATATTTTCTTAGGTTTTATGTTTTCAGGGTTAGTCCTATTTGGACCTTCTTTATAGTTGCTATTTGGTTCGTAGATTGTGTAGGGTGAATAAAAAGACAAAGATTTGGAGCTGAAAGTTGCTACTGTGGATGATAAGGTTAGTAATTTCTCCATGCTTGTAGTTATGTTATTCAATTTCGGGACTATTGGGCATCAACATTATATAGCTAAGAAAACATTAACCTCTAGATTTATATGAATCTCAATACGGTGCTTTCTCCATCATGTTTCGGAGGTTTCATATGGTGACAGCTCATGAGCATGATCTTGAAGAGATTTTTTTAGTGGAGACAAGCTCCGACAATATGGTTCAGATGTCGTTTGATGTGTATTGAGAGAACTTGACATTTTTAACTATATGCCGACTATGCAGAGCTTGGAAAGGTAAGCTCATGGTCAGATTCAATTCTATGAAAGAAAAAAATGTCAGCCTCTGAGTGGCATTAAACCTGTGGTATATTTTCCGACCATATATCATAATGCAATATATCTTCGTATCAGATATATTTTACGCATTAGTTGAAGCAATTCACCTGTTTTTACTTGGAAAGGCAGGCACACGGTGAGATTCAATTTTATGTATGAAAAAGACGCCTCTGAGTGACATTACACATGTTGTATATTTCCCGATTTTATTTCATATGCGATATATCACAGTATCAGATGTATTTTGCGCATCACTTGAAGCAATTCCCCTGTTTTTACTATTTCTGGCATATTTTCTTTCGGTTTTACTGTATTTGCTTTGCAGTTGTTTATGTTCCTGCCAAGGCTGCCCATAAAGAATGAACTTTCTTAGATAAATAAAGAGTCATCACAGCCATTTCCATTGGCTTCAACTGAGCGAACATACTATCTGTTACATAATTATTTTTACTTATACGGACATTTGCAAGTTGGATCAAAATTAAAGCATATTTTGAATATTGATTGGTGACTTATAGATTCATGCGAATAGCTTTATTCATTGTATACCAAAGGTCAGAATTAACATTTTGGGGTAGATTGTATTAAAAAATTCCGAGGCTTCATTAAACACTTTATATATTTACTTATTGATTTGGCTTGGAAAACTGTAAATAGCATGAAAGCCAGTTAATTCGAATATAAAGAAATTATGGCGAAATTAAGCTCTTGAAATAGGTGAAAATTGGTAATATTGGTTCGGCTCCAATTACTCGGTTGAGTTGATTTTAGTAAATGTTGGACTGTGGGAAAGGCCATGACGGAGACGTTGATAGCTATTGATTAGGGCTAAGTTTTCATGCATCATATAATGTATACCAAAAGATTTTTGATAAGATAGGAAGTACTCTATGCACAACTCTACAGGTCATCTTTAGTTTATGTAAAAATATACTATTATTTTTTATATTTTATGTATTAAAAAAAGTTTACATCATAAATTAGGCGAGTTTTTTCACAACTGCGCGAAGCGCGGGCAGTTGACTAGTCTATCATAATTCATGTGCCCTCACAAGAAAGAAAGTTTCAAAATCACCATATTTACAATAATAACACAAGGGAAAAATGCACAAAGATACTCACTCTCAACAATGAATTTCAAGTGTTTTAAAATATCATGTCATAAGCTTGCCCTTATTTTAATTCATCACCTATTCAAGAACATTCGTTTGGAGATCCCCATTCGGACTTTTTAAGCTTGTAATATAAGTTTAGGGAAGGGTAGGATAAGCATTTGGGATACAAATGACTACACCCTCATTGAACACTACTCACATTTGTCTTTCTTTTTACTCTTTGCTTCTTTTTAAACCACATAGCCTTTATTGACATCTAGTTATCAACATAGAACCACCTTAAAGTACCTCTCTAATTTTCTCAAGACTCCATTTTTTTTTCATTTATACAAATATTTTCTTTTGCTTTTCTTTTGGAGCTTGAGTATCTTCATATAAACAACTTTGAGGTATATGGTTCTACACACAATGTACATCGTCATCGTTTCCCAATTAATACCAACACCCCCAACTTAGACTTTTAGCCTCATTCTTAATATTCAAGGAGGGATAGTTTCAAAAGAGGGAATTATTTCACAAAAGGGTAAAGGTTTGTAATGTAGTAGCCAAATAAGAAGTTAAAGGCTCAAATGGGGTTAACTAGTGATAATATTTATGCAATGGTAGGCTTGAAAGTCTAAAGAGGCTTTTTCAAAGATCACAAAGAATACCTAAGATCCTCCCTCCAACCAAACATAATTAACATTAGCATTGAAAGACCAACCGGGCAAGTTCTAGATGATAAAAGTAAACACAAAAATTATTTTAAACAAAAACTAACACACATGACACATGAACTAATCAAGATGGATCAATTTCACTTCTTAATAAGAACAATTAGAGCAATATCATGCCAACTAGTGGGCAAAGAGTCACAAAATGAGCCAAAAAGTTGTCACAAAAATTATTTTTCCCCATGCAACTTACTTTTTCGCTTTACAACCAAAAATCGGAGGGGTATTCTTAATTCACACTTCACATACAAGATACTGATTCTATTAGTACCAAACAATCCAAAAGTCTCTGCGTAACAAAACAAGACTAATTCCCTTAAGAAAGTTGTCACGCCATCTATCATAGGAAAAGTTACCCGGTTCAACATAAAAATATTCCTCGGAAAAGAACCATAGTATAAAAAAATCCAATGAGATTTATTATACAAGATATTACTACTAAGGAAATAAAAATAAAATAATACATACTAAAAACTACTAAGGAAAATAAAACAAACACTAGAGGAATAAAAATAAAATAACTAAAAACTACTAAAGAAAATAAAATAACAAAAGCAACTAATACTAAAGGAATAGAAATAATAAAAACTAAAAACTAATGAAGAAAATAAATAAATAAATAAATAAATAAAAATAAAATAGAGTAACAAAAGCGACTAATCCGCAATTATATCACCAATCCCAAACTACACCCGACAAAGACACACAATATCCATACAAAAGTATAAGCCCGATAGAGGCACAAGTTAAGAATTAATGTACAAATAAAGTATACTCCCTAAAGCCACCCCAACTAAAAGCACTGCAATGTCATCACTACACAATATCAAAATAAAATAAGAGTAGGTTGAGGGTCTCCTTGAGGTCTGCATCTGTCACGACCCAAACTAAAGGGCCACGACGGGCAGCCGATACCTTACTCAACCGATTACCAACGTACATATCTTTCTTATCGTACTATCATGGGTAAATGGTCCAAAAGGGGCGTCATGAGATAACCAATATAAAATATAAATGCATACTAGAAATAGGATGACCCAACATGATATATAAACTTATACATGTGACATATGTGCCGATAAGGACGACATGATCATTTTTACATTCAAAACGTAGGCCGATAAGGCCATACAAGTATCCATATATATGACATCTGTCTACAAGCCTCTAAGAGTACATAAATGTCATATAGGTCGGGACAGGGCCACGCCATACCGATCAATACATGTCCCACTCATACTGACCAAATAGGCAACTCCGGAGCAAGTGGAGTGCACCAATATCTTCCGCTGAGTTGATAGCCTACTAGAAGGACTATCAACCTGTCTATCGGGACCTACGGGCATGAAACACAATTGCCCCAGGAAAAAGAGACGTCAGTACAAATAAAGTACCGAGTATGTAAGGTAGAAAATCATAAGTAAGAACAGTAATGTAAAGAGAGATATATCAGATACAATCTGCAGCATCTGAGTACCTCTGAGGGCTACTGACATGAAATACTTGATACATATATATACATTAACTTTTAAAAACATACGCCTCTGTGGGCATCATCAGCATCATATCGTACTCGACCTCGAAGAGGACTCGGTAAAAACGTACTCGACCATCATAAGGCTCGGTAGAATCGTACCCGACCACGTGGAGCTTAGTAAAACCCAACTAATCATTGGTTGCATAATAGGTGTTGTACCTAGCTGACTATAGCACGACTCGGTGGAGTAAATTAGATACATTATAATGCATACTGGACTCATGGAATCACGTTCTAAACCTTTCCGAGTGACGTATGGTCGTTGCACCTTTTCTTAACGTTATGGACATCATACCATCAATATGAACCTCAATAGAATTCAAGCATCATATGTACATGCTTAGAATAACTTTATAAGGAAAGAACATCATGGACAACCTTAGTTTCTAGGAGTAGATTCGTTATGAAATAGTGTATCGTTTACTTCATTTCACATTAGATCATGCCAAAAGAAAGAAGGAAGTGCCTTAACATACCTTAACCCTGTTGATTACTTAATACCTTCCAAGCAACTCTTCAAACAAGTCAACTCAATCTATCAAAGCATAAGGATATTCAAAATCAGTGCTGAGCAAAGGCTAAGTCTGTAACTTAAGCTAGTAGCTCGTTTACGTAAATTCGAGTAGCATCTCCCCTGTAACAAGGGAATCCTCCAATATCATATACCAACAACAAAAACCAGAGAAATTCAGCAACATATAAATATCAATAACAATTCACTATATAACAACAACATGTCACAACTACTTCACGACGAGCGGTAACCTCCGATTGGAATCCATATAACCCATATCACCCCTTATAGACTTCTTACATTAGCTTAACAGTATCATTAACATGATAATGAAGTCATTCATCAATGATTTCATCCTTATACCATATATTTATAACAAAGAAACAATCCACAACTCCAACTATTTTCAATTAGCAACTTTATTCACTAGTTCATGTCTAGTCCATCCATTTAACTTAATTAACTTCAAGATAACTTTAAGAACATGAAAGAACACAATACACATACCTCCTACAGTAACTTCAAGTCAAAATCCAAGTTATATTTAGCTTACAACATCCCTCAATGGAAATATAATATCATAGAAGTGACTTAAGCTAATCCAAGTAGTATCTTGTAGTTTATCATCCTAACAACTTAACAAACATACAAGCAAGCTTAAGAAAAATTAGTAGGTCGTTATACTCACCTTATCCAGTAGCAACAACTTTATATTTCAGCCAAACACATCCCACAACTATCTTCAATGTCAACACAACCTCAAAGAGGTGTTGTTCTTCACTAGAACTAACTTTTGATGTTGAAATATGGTGTTATCCATTTGCATGACTTGAAAACTAGGATTGATGTGAAAACCTTGGGATATTATTTTACAGAACTTAAACCACTTAAAATAACCTCCCACACGAGCTGCAGCCACCCAAAAATCAGCAATAACAAGAAGAACAAGAAACTTACTAGCACGACGGGATTCCCGACACTTAATTTGTGTTGTTTGCCCTTTGTTTGGGTCTTGGATCATGAGAGAACCTAGAGAGAGTGTTTTTAGGTGTTTAGGGTCTGAAGATACTGAAAAATAATAAGTTAAAACGGGGTTGAGGCGTCTTATATATATCAATATATCTCAACCGCCATTTTGGGTCCCATAGAGAGCTGCTTGGTGCAGTCTCGAAAAAATGCGAATATCTCCCTACTCCGATATCTTATCGACAAACAGTTTAATATGTTAGAAACTAGATTCGTAGATATTCAATTTTGCAGGTACATCACCCCATAATTCAAAGTAAATAGGGAGAAAATCGCATTTATATTTCATCTAATTTTCAGCACATTTATGAATGCAACATGTGATGACCTTTGCCAACTTTTATTCCACAACTTGCTTGACTTAAAAACGTAGCAAATTACTATCATACAAATGAAATAACTCATAGAATAACATCCTTATCATGTTAAGAACTCTAGTCTCACCCCAAAGTACATGTTATAACATTCCAAACATCTCGACTTTCGACAAAACTTATTTTCTTCAATTGGTTTAGCTTCTAAGATTTCCAACCCTCTTGGTAATATTTATTCATGATATTAAATATTTGTAACCTCCAAGGTAACATGATTAACTTACTTTATATGCTTCCAAATATAATCTTATTTCTGAGCTTACATTAATTGACTTACGACGTACTCTCACATACGAAAACATGGGGTGTAATGACATCAGACTAGCAGACTGCGGGAAAAGTCTAATCATTTCCATGTAGAGCTCTCGGCCTCATCATCATCATCATCGATATCATCAGTATCATCATCAGCAGCATTCGACAAAAAGGAATACTCTTCACTATCGTTTTTGTCCTCGACCGGTATCTTCCTGTTCGACTGCCCCAATTTGAATATGACTTTGATGCCTCTCTACATATTTATCATGAACTTTCCATTCTTCTTATCTCTCTTTCTCCTTTTTGAAGTTTTCCTGAAGATCTACATGTGCCTTGGCCTTATTGCTATAGGCTGCTTCAAGCTTGCTAACAGAAGCTGCCAACTTCTCGTGAGACTCTCCCTGCTTTTTTCTGGACCTCCATGTAGGTCTTCATTTCTTCCCTGGTTAAATACTCGGGCATAGGCTGGGAGTGTGAGGGCTCACTAGGGAGCTGTGACACTAAGTCACGAATGGAGGTAAGCTGGGAATTTAGTATCCCAAATGGTCCCTCGGCCTGAGTAGCTTGTGAGGAGGACCCCTCACCTACATCAATCACCATTTTCCTCTTCTTGCTCTTTAGCACACTGCCTTATTCTGTCACTCTCAATGGGTGAAAGGTCTTATCCGCCTGTATCAAATGATCTCCATCGCATTCCTCAACCTATGCACGCCGGCATAACTCTGTAATCAATGATGGAAATATCAATGTCGATCCACCTTGAAGCACATACTCCTTTAGCTCCTGAACGATGTAATGACCAACATTCATTGGATTGCCATCAAGGATGCAATAAATTATCAGGCCGCTAGTATATGGGACATCAGACACGTTCCCACAAGGAGACTCTCTACTCGCAATGATATACAACCACATTTTTGCTTCAGCTGTGAAATCACCACATTTGATGCCTTTTTTCTTTTTAGCCCAAGTCACTGTTTGACCTGTAGGACAAAGCTTTGAGACTAGCCAATCACCATTGTCGCATGTATCTCTTTCTCGCATTGGCTTGAGCAGATGGTTTTGAAGTCCATAGACATCATTTATCTCTTTAACTCCAAATTTTACTATCTTGCCCCTTATTGTAAGTTCATGGTTTTGGAAATATGTATGTTTTAAGTTTGCGTAAAATTCCCGCACCCATTCCTCATTGGACTTGCATGAAGTAGGTATGAAGCAGATCCAGACGTTTGAAGCTAGCCGGCCATGGAAATCTAGAAGGAGCTCGACCACTTTATCATTGGCAATTCCTTTTTCAAGTTTGAGCTTCTTCATGAGGAGATCATCATAATACCGGTTTTGGCACTCAGAAGACATGAATTTGTTATTTTCAAAGTTCAAATCCTCAGCCACTTATTTAATTTCGTGATCAAGGGACGCATTTTCGTTCATGTTCTGGTACATTTTAAGCTTAAAGTACCTAAAAAAATCAAAACAAAGTTAGTCTGGCAATAGAGTTATGTTAAACAATTAAAAGCAAATAAACTAGGCCAAAGAACCGAGCCGAACGAGCTCCGGAAGCTCCAGTTGCAAAGCTATTGGAATTGCCCAATTCTGCCAGTCATCACACCTGCGGAAAAAGCCGTGCAGGTGTTATTCTGCTTCTGCGGAAATTCTGTCGCTTCTGCAAAATGTCACTACTAACCAATATTCGCATATGTGCTGCATGTGCGGCATTGTGTTTGTTTCTGAGCCATCATCAGGGGTTTCAAAAACCCAGCTACTGCCGGCTCGTTTCAATTTAACTTAGTTTTTGGCATAGAATTTATACTCAAAACTTCTAACTTTGTGCTATGAAAGATTATACGACTTGATTAAACATGATTTTATGGTACTTATCAATAAAATTTCCTTCGGACAATTTGTCGAACATTTAGTGAGCATTGGCAATGTTATACTTCTTTAATTTAATTTGGTACTCAGACTTTCAAATTGTTTTTCATCATCAACAGAACACACAAACACACTCTCAACCAATGTCCCTCACTCCTAAAACTAACACTGATAATAAAAAGGGAAAAACGGGACTGTGCGAAAAACAACCATGGAGAGGAAAGAAGAAAAAAAATGAATAAGAAGAAGAAGAAAAGAGAAGGAGAGTAGAGACAAAGATTTACTGAGTTGTCTTGTGTGAGAGCAGAAGAGTGAACGAGCAGTGGAGATAAATGTGAGAGATGATAGGAATTTGATTTTAGGGAAGAAGGGTTTTAAATTTTACCTGCTAAAGAACATATTGACTCGTTAAAATTACCCGAGTATCGCATCTGCGCGCTTTTAGCCGCTTCTGTGTAAACGCTAGTGTGCAAAAACTGTCGCTTCTGCGATAGAGTCGCATCTTCGGCCCCAAGGCCGCATCTACGTGGATAATTTTGCAGATGCGGTTGAACCAGAGTTCTCAATGACAGAACTAGGCAGCCATTGCTTTGGCTCCTTCTAACACCTCAACCTCTTCAATTCAACTTCAAAAATTCTAAAACTGGGCAGATTAGTCAAAAATAATATACTAAGCTATTCTAGAAAAGAAAATTTCAAAAACAACTTCAAATTTTAAAAACGATGGGTTACCTCCCACCAAGCGCCGCACTTAATGTCATGACATGACACAAATCAAGTTTATCACTTTTCTCTCCACTTGGAAGATATGAATTGGGCACCTAACTTGGAATCAAGCTTGTGACCACGAGCAACGGGGGTGATAAGTAGATGATCAAGCCAAATTTTAATTTCTTCATTTTGCATTTCTTTGATTTCATGTGAGGAATGTCATCTTGCCTTCTTGAATATGCAAATTGCAAGATATATGGCTCTTGTTTTTATTCTTTGGACTTCTATATGGATTCACATGGCTCAATTCCCATATCACCATGAAATTTCAAAGTTGAAAAATGCTTGCAATTCGACCTCAAGCCTTCAAATTGAAATTCTTTCCGAATTTCGACGTTCTCTTCCCCCCCCCCCCCCAAATTATATCATTTTCAACCATTTTTAACTACATCGTTTGACTCTAAATCCATATTTTTCTTGGCATAACCGACAAGCATGGAGTTGGTTGACGGAAGTTCAATTCTTGATTCCTCAAAATATAGCTCACTTTCTTCCTTGAAGTTGGACTCTTCTTGACCTCTTTCCATTATATGAAGTTGGTGGGCATAATGAGCCTCAACCAATATTTCATTTGATCTTCCAAGGTGCAGGTATTATTATCATTTTGAGTTAGTACTTGTTTCAAGTCCTCGAGTGCCAAATTGTGCTTCTCCTCATTTTCAAGAATGGTCTCTAACATGATCATCATCCTCTCATTTTAAGCATTTGAGAGTTCTTCTTGGTTTTGATCAAGTACGAAGGAAGGATTTTCGGCTTCAACTTCTATGGAAGGTTTTTGGCTATCATTCAATTCCGAGGATTTTTGGACCTCTAAAGCTTCAAGCATTTCTCCCATTTGTAAATTCAACCTTTCAAGTGCCAAATTATTTTGGAGACTATTTTTTCCAAAAGCTCCTCCAAGGCTTTTTGCTCTTTGTTTCCTCCTTCAAGTAGGAATTCCACTATGAGCTTGAACTCTCCATTTTGACCATGCTCAATTTCTTCCACATCCATATCCTTATACTTGTCATCACAAAAAGTATAATCATCATAGCAGAGGTTCGGGGAAGGAAATGACAAATAAGCACAATTAGTCCAATGACCATTTTGACTTATAACAAATACTCCATTCATGGGTTTGAGATTGTGCCCACAATCTGCCCCCGGGAGAATTTAAATAATTTTTCCACGAGTATGGTCCTCCACAGTAAGGACAAGGGTCATCAAAGTATGAACAACTACCATCCGACTAATTCATTTACATGATGCCATTTTTCACAAACTAAGAAAATATACAAGAAACAAACAAGAAAAATAAACAAAGATAAGAAAAATAATTATGCAAATATCCACAAGTTTGGACCAAAACATGTATTCTTACTTCTCAAACAACCTAAATACACCAAATTATTCCCCGGCAGCGGCGCCAATTTTGATGACGTCCAAATCAACCAATAAAAAGTAAATGGGTACAGTCGCATGCAATATAATTTACCCAACTATGTGTCGGGGTCGAATACCACAGAGAACAATATGTAGGCAGTTAGACGTGTAAGAGAATTATGACTTGTTATGCTAAGCCAAACACTTAGAATGGTTTTGAGAAAATGTTTATAACTAATTGCGAAAATATAAACTAACCTAGAAGCAAGTAAAATGATCAATGGCTACAAGCTTGAATGCATTGGGAATTACACTCAAGTAACGATCCAATGTATTTCACAATTTTACAAATACGAGCGAGTTTATATTAATTAGCCTCGAGTAATAATTCTTTATTAGCTTCTTCCGCAGACTAACAAAGACTCCCTAATCGAATTATCCCTAAAACAATTAAGAGATTAAGCACACCCGAATATGGCTATAAGTAGTTCAATCCTATCCCTAGGTTGAATCTATAAAGTGAGGGGTAACGCCTCAAGTTCTTGTTAATTAATCTTTTCCAATCCCAAATTGTATTTTTCAAAATTAATTCATAGTAAATGGGTGAGTCCTAGGGTTAGATAATCCCTTTGGAAACATTAAAGAACAAGAATAATTAAAGAAATAAAAACTCACTTTAATATAAATAAAAACCGTTCAATACATAAGCACACTAAGATATTTAATCCACACTTTAAATATGAATATTTCCATAAACAAGATTGAAGTGCTGAAAAAAATACTACACACTTAGATATTCAATGCAAAGCAATGAAATGAAGAAATGAACATAAATGGGTAAGAAATTCTCAACCAAAAGCTTCAAATCTTCCAGAGCCAAGTGTGTATGCAAGAACCTTAGCTCCAAAACTTGTGTTCTCTTTTCAAGATTTGCCAATAATATCCTCTGGTCGGCCAAAGATGTCTTTCAATAAGCTAGGTCATGTATTAAATGGTTTTGGGGTAAAAAACGTGAAATTCAAAACTGCCCAGTTTTTTCCACCTATTTGTTCTTCCTGTTCACGATCATATCTTCGCGTCCATGAAGATTTGTTTTCTGCATCTTCGCGCTCACAATCTCTCCTTCGCGTTCGCGAATGTTTGTTTTCTGCGACTTTGCGTTCGCGATCCCTCCTTCGCATTCGCGAAGGTTTGGTTTCTTGCTCTTTCGTGTTCGCATTACTCCTTCGAGTTCGCGAAGGGTAGTTTACTGGGCAGTGTTCCTATGTTCATTTTAGCTCTTTTTGACTCATTTTCACTTGATTTCTTCACGATCACTTCTAAATTACACAAAACCTGTAAAATAGAAGTAAATGACTTTAAACACACGATTTTATCAATCAAACATAGCAAAAATATAAGATTAAAGACGAGATAAGTTGGTAAAATACCCACGTATCACATACTTAATCCCTAACTCTTCTACTCAAGTGACTGACATATCACGCATACACAATCATCACATGGGAGGTAATCCCATAACTCTCTGCACCAACCAGCAAAACTTGAATATTACCGGCTACCAACCATGCAATTTCTGTAGCACTAGTCAAGTATCTGCAATCAATACACAATGTATCTTCCACAAAACACACCATTCCCAGGCGATACCAAAACACTGCTAGCATTCTCTTAAATGTCATATAACCGATGTTGTCTAGAACTCATAACATTCCTTTCAAAAATGAACTACAATATTGTGCATTCAATCCCAATTCCACACAGCTCACCGCATTTATCTTGCTAATATGCAAAAATACGAGAATCCCATTATCGTCTCCAAATCACAAACATGATACACACTTTATCGACTAGAAACCTCCCACTTAACTCAATTCAGGAGAAAATCACAACACACAACCAAATTTTCATGCATGTAGAAGACACCAACCGCAAGTGGTGGTCAAAACCATCACAAACTCTTCGAAAACCACATGCACATAACCAAGCCAGCCAAACTTCATCCTTCTAAATCACCCAAATCACAAAGACTACCAAACCCGATTGTATTGCCACAAAACACCTATAAAGCCCTATAATACCAAAGGAACCGCTCGTCTCTATTACCATGATGACCCAAGCCACTGCTAAATGGACCCTACTTCTTCCAATTACTCGTGACCCGCCTTCACGTCAACGTTACTCTTCACAAGTATACTATGGACCTTAATCGAATATCATCCCTAGTGATCCTAATATAAAATCTCGTCGTCCCAATACTTGTGAGCTACTTACTCTCTCTTATCCATCTGGTAGACCTCTAACCCAAGCACCCGTTCAAAATAAGCCTCCTATAAATCTAAATTTGTTCCCTTCATCTCTCAAACACTGCCTCGCATGACCGATAATAATGTAGCACTGCCCCAAGTCTCTTTCACAAACCAACACAAATCTCAAATCTCCAATTGCACACTCTTTCTTGGTCTCGAATACGTAGCCAATCATGCTGAATGATTAGTGCTCTGTTAGTACAAAAATATACCAAAATTAAATAACGGAGTGAATCCTTTTCATGCACACTACCTCCATAGAAGATTATCGAATCTGAGTCCTTCCACAATCTCCATATATCACTAAGGTGAAATACAACACGAACATAGAAATTCCTTGCTCCAATCATCCTCAAAGTCATCTTCCTAAGATCATGTCTAATCCCCAAGCGTCCCTTAGTCTAGAATCTATCACAAAATACGACCAGGTGACCCCAATCTCCACTGGTAGACTCCCCCATTTGGCTTCAAGTCACAATCACATAATCCAAGAATCCATAATGACTGATCCTCCTTATATGCCTTGATTCCATATTGTTACATAGATGAATCCCTTATACACTAATGCTGCTTTGACCATAACATATCCCAAATCATCAACCCAAAAACACACTCAACCTGTTGGCAGCGAGCCATCTTCCTATAAAGTGACCCGAACCCATTTTGTAGCACATACTTCCCACCAGGTAGAAGATAAAACTCTTCATAAAAATCTCATAAGAAATCATGCAACCCCTAACTTCCTCACAGAAGATAGCCCACTTGTGTGACCTTATATTAACATCTTTCTATGACCTGCCATGGTACAATGCTATGCAATTAATGACTCCTGCTGAGTTCACACTCGTCCACAAGCTTCAAAATCTATTTCATTCCACCAATGTACAACTAGAAGACCTTGCATCACGTCCCAACTGAAGACGATATACACACCAAGATGATAATCAAGCATTCACAGTCCCTTAATAGCTCAAGCAAACCTTTCTCATCAAATTCAAACTCTCATAATGTATGAAGCCACCACCAATATGAAATTCCCTTGGTAGTCCATAATTATCCAAATAGCGTCAAGCGTCCTCGAAATTCGTGGCAACCCTTGTCGCGTCCCTTTCTCTCTTGAAAGAGGGTTTCTATGTATGACAACTCCTTTAAAATGGGTACTAAAATAAAAGAGTCACCACCTAACGATTTTTAAGATGTGTTAGGGAACCTATTTGCAAATAACTCTATTTGACTAGTCTACGTCACCAAAGATCAGGTAAGGGCTCAAATTACCTCAAAGAGAAGGTGTTAAGCACTCTTCGAGGTCCACAACTGTGGGTCCTGGTCGAAGTTCACACTATGTGGATTATTATAATTAAGATAGATGATCAAATAAGTGAAGAAATATATGGAACTTGAAGGTTCTATTGTAACATTAACAAGTGTAAAGAAAACAACATAAGAATTTAAACTATTTAAATAATCAGTACAAGTCTCAGAGGTTACAAGGATACAATGTTGTTGGTCTATATTTGATGACTAAATGCGAACCACAAACATATAAAGTAAATGGGGTCCTAAATTTTTTTAGCCTAAAGGATCACCCCGTACAACATAAATAGTACTTCACAACTCCCTTAGGGTAGGGGTTGCTCATATTATTCAGCCGGCACATCTATCATCTCCTGTTACCTGATTAATATGTTAAAGTTGTTACTTCAAGGTGCTCTAATTCAATTCTAGGTCACATTCTATGTGTACACTACCCGTCCTATGCCTATGGTCCGGGAGGTTTGGACCTACTATTGGGTGGTTCTAGACTTTACTTAGGATACTCAAAATGATAAAACTAGGCACGCATTCAAAACATTCAGGACTTCACATAAAGGCAACAAATGGCTCAAGTTCACCTCCACACATTAACGGAGAATGCACGTAGCAGATTAGGCAATAACCAATTTCAAAGTTGAGAAGCATTATAGTTGTTAAATCTTATAGGCACGATTTCTAGGTAATTCTGAGTTTCAGTATCATATAGATGGTACTACAGCCTTAGATTAACGAATTTGTAGCTTATAAACGTTGCAGGCGCTACATGCATGATATCTAAATATTATGCAATAAGGCAGTAAAACAACTTTGAGAGCCCAGAATTAGCAGCGTCGACTTTATAAATAGTTTTATATGCGAGTGACAATATCCTATAGGCAAGATCTCTAACAGTTGATAATTAGACTTGGTTTTATAACACTTTATCCCTATAGTCATGTCATCTAAGTGAGGCAGCATAAAATAACTGATTAATTATTTAAAACCTTATAGTCATGGTATCTAAATGAGCATTATCAAAGGCGTGCATTATTGTATCCTATAGACATGCTGTCTAATAATTAAACAAGTAGTTATTGGCATTTGATCCCTATAAACATGTTGTCTAATAATGCACAACAGTAGGCATGGAAACGGGTACAACAATTACTCAAACTAACATGCTTTGAACAATATACATGTACTCAGACAAATTAAGTGAGGTGTGTGATTCCTATAGGCATGACTTCTATTAGTGTGTAGAAATAGAGCATGTCAAACAAAATAGCAAACAAAGCATGTAGACCCTACATGCATGTTTTCTACCCTTTTGTGCAAAAATAGAATATACCCATTCCCCCAATTTCACTAACACCCCAATTATTTGTTTACAAATTATTACAGACCCAAATAATGAGTATAAGTACAAATATTACATAAAGAATATTTGCAAGCCTGAGAACAGGCCCAAACGAAAGTAACCCAGAGCTGATTGGGCCTTTAACAACCTCACTCTTCACATAACCAGTATACCCAAATCTTAGGCTTAGCAGAACAAAAGAGTATGCCTGAACCTGAAACCCAAGTCCAAAAACATATATGGCCCAATACCAGGCCCAAGAAGCATGACTTACTCAACCCAACTGATGCCAAACTTAACCATGCAAGTGACAACTATTTGAAAAATTAATCAAACAACTCTTGAGATCCCCACACTTAATTCTTAAGGCTATAGATATCATCAGCTATAGGCCAAAGGCACATATGCAAGATTACATTAAATTGGAAGGCACACAAGGCATATATGAGGCTTCATATTTGTATTTCTAGAAGAGTGTTTAAAGTGACAAGATTGAACAATATGAGCTAGAAAATCGCTCCAAATATAGTTTCAAAATAAAGAATGATTCCGAACCAACCTAACGAACTTCAGATGACAATATAGCATAATCATAGCTAAGAAGTAAGTAGAGTAAAATCTTCACATGAAGGTTTTAACATAAGAGCCTAATGAGAGCGTAAGTTGCAGACAGTCATAACAACATATTAGTGGCATAGTTTGGAAAACATATCGCTTAGTTGAACATGAAACTTAACATAATGAGCATTGATCATAATACAAAAAACTCTGAAGAACTCGTGGAAGGTAAAAGATCATATCAACTCTAGGCTAACAAGATAGGCAGACATCAGAACTTATGCCTATTGCCCATACATAAGAGAAGAAGCAAAAAGGGACTCATTAAAGCAATAGATTACACATAAAAGGTTCAGCAAAAAGGGACTCATTAAAGCAATTTCTGGGTAGACATTAATTCCATAGGAGTTTCAGTGGAAGTGTTCAAATTGAGACATGAAAAAGGGTTCAATATTAGATAATCAATGTAGGAATTTAAGTATATATAAATATGACAACCTCAAACAAGCGTAACAGCCTAGAACTCTTCCAAATTGTGAGGGATTGAACGCTTACCAATTTGCAGATTTAATAACAAATAGAGGAGAATCATTGAGTTCTAATAGCAAAGTAAGAATGACAGCAAGAACTCCAAACCCTAGTGCGTCAGAGTTCACAGGAGCTTCGAATGAGCTCCGAGCAGTGCTCGCACTAGGGAGGTAGATAGAGAAGATTCCGGTGGCCTTGGCTTTCAGTAGGCCAAGAGGTCAAGTTTCAGAATAGTATAGAACGAGTGAGAGTGAGAGAATAACAGTGATTAAGGATTGTATAGGGGAAACGGGAAGGAGTTTTTTATAGTAGCAAAATTAAATATACGAACAAAGAAACACAGTCAATCAAACACAAATAAAGAAAGAAAAACATGCAAAATCGATTTAGAATCAATTTAGGAGAAACTTGAGCAAATCCTAGTTCAAGACGGAGAACAAAAATAGTCAAAGATCTTACTGAATTAGACCCATATAGCATGGTAGTGAATGTATCAAGTCAAGAACATGAAGATATTACAGAATCAGAGTTGAATGAACACCCATTGATTTAGCTTCCATAAATAACTGAAGACCAAACACTATAATGTTTAGGAGATGGTAAAAATCTCTGTGTGTGCAAGAAAGGAAAGGAAACATGGAATATTTCCATGTGATATCGGATTAGGACTGGGATTTGAGTGGGGTAGCTAGGGTTTCTTTTAGAGAAGAGAGGACGAGAGGATTTTAGGGCGGATTTCTTAGGGAAATGGGTGTTAGGGTTTGGGGTTGGGCAGTTTAAAGATGGGAGATGGTTTGTGGGCCGTTGATCTCCGAGATCAATGGCTAAGATCGAAGGAAAGAGTGTGGCAGGTCATTTAAAATGGGTACCGACCGGGTTAACTAAAGGGGTTGTTTGGTTTGGGCTGGAGAATTGGGTTAACGATTTTGGGCATTTGGGCCATTAAATTGGTCGGAATTTGGCCTATTTTGGGCCAGCTTTTAAAATACCCGAATTTAATTAAAAATAAATTATTAAAACATCTAATAAATGGTAAAAATATTATTTATGATGTGAAAAATTCTTGAAAATAATAACTCAACATCATAAAAATATAAAATGCTATTTTGGCATAAATAATATAATAAACATAATTATTTATAGGATATAGCATATTATTGTAAATATTTTGTGTGTAAATAGCTCAAAAATACAAATGCAATTATATGAAATGGAGTGAAATGTTATAAAATATACATGTGGGTATATATAATAAATTTGGATGATTAAATCACCTCAAAATAATTTGTATGGATAATTACTAAATATTTGAATAATTTAAATACAAGAAACAGTACCTTAGCTTTACGACAACAACAACAACAACGACCCAGTATAATCCCACAAGTGGGGTCTGGGGAGGGTAATATGTACGCAGACCTTACCCCTACCCCGATGGGTAGAGAGGCTGTTTCCAGGAGACCCTCGGCTCAAAAAAGCAACAGGAGCCGATATATTAGTACCATAAAAATGCATAATAAAATAACAGCTTTATAAGAGATATGAAATACAGAATACGAAATACGAAATAGATGGCTGGTATAGTAAAAACTAGCAGGCAAAGCCCTGCATCAATAGACGACCAATGACATTCTTAGTCTAACTCCTAACTGGATAGTCTCACTCTATTGTGCTGTGGAAATATTCACAACTTTCCCCTAACCTACAACCTTAATGCTCGACCTCCATAATTCCCTGTTAAGGGCCATATCCTCAGTAATCTTAAGTCGCGCCATGTCTTGTCTGATCACCTCTCCCCAATACTTCTTAGGTCGCCCTCTACCTCTCCGCGTGCCCACTAAAGCCAGTCGCTCACATCTCCTCACCGGTGCATCAGTGCTGCTCCTCTGAATGTGCCCGAACCATCTGAGTCTTACTTCCCGCATCTTGTCCTCCATGGGGGCCACGCCCACCTTTTCTCGAATATCTTCATTCCTAATCTTATCCATCCTTGTATGCCCGCACATCCACCTCAACATCCTTATCTCTGCTACTTTCATCTTCTGTATGTGTGAGTTCTTTACCGGCCAACATTCAGTACCATATAACATTGCAGGCCTAACCACTGCTCTATAAAACTTACCTTTTAGTAACGGTGGCACTTTCTTGTCACACAAGACTCCCGACGTTAACCTCCACTTCATCCACCCCACCCCTATACGGTGTGTGACATCCTCGTCAATCTCCCCGATCCCCTGACTAACCGATCCAAGGTACTTGAAACTACCCCTCTTGGGAATGACTTGAGAGTCAAGCCTCACTTCAACTCCCGCTTCCGTCGGCTCAACTCCAAATTTGCACTCGAGGTATTCCGTCTTCGTCCTGCTCAACTTGAAACCTTTAGACTCAAGAGCTTGTCTCCAAATCTCTAGCCTCTCGTTGACGCCGCCTCATGTCTCGTCAATTAGAATAATGTCATCAGCGAATGGCATGTACCATGGCATCTCCCCTTGAATATGATGAGTCAGTGCATCCATCACTAGGGCAAATAGGAATGGGCTGAGTGCAGACCCTTGGTGCAACCCCGTAATAACTGGAAAGTGTTCAGAGTCGCCTCCTACTATCCTAACCCGAGTCTTAGCTCCATCATACATGTCTTTAATTACCCTAATATAGTCAAGCGGGACCCCTTTATCCTTTAAGCAGCTCCATAAGACCTCCCTTGGAACCCTATCATACGCTTTCTCCAGATCAATAAACACCATGTGGAGATCCTTCTTCCTATCCCTGTACTGTTCCACCATCCTCCTAATAAGGTGGATAGCTTCTGTGATAGATCGCCCCGACATGAACCCGAACTGGTTGTCTGAAATAGACACCGTCCTTCGCACTCTCATTTCTACCACTCTCTCCCAAATTTTCATGGTATGACTTAGTAATTTGATGCCCCTATAGTTGTTACAACTCTGGACATCCCCTTTGTTCTTATACAACGGGACCATTGTACTTCACCTCCACTCTTCAGGCATCCTATTAGTCTTGAATAGAACACTAAACAATGCAGTAAGCCATTCCAAGCTTGCTCTACCCACACACCTCCACAGTTCAACCGGAATTTCGTCTGGCCCGGTAGCTCTGCCCCTTCTCATCTTACGCATTGCCTCCATGACTTCATTGATCTCAATGTCCCTACAATTACTTAATTCATGGTGACTGTCGGCATTCCTCGATTCCCCAAGTATAATATCTTGATCCCCTTCTTCACTTAGAAGTTTATGAAAGTAGGTCTGCCACCTCCTCTTAATATGGTCATCTCCCATCAAAACTTTGTCGTCGTAATCTTTTATGCACCTCACTTGGTCCAGATCCCGAGTTGTCCTCTCTCTCGCCTTAGCGAGTCAAAATAACTTCTTCTCCCCACCTTTGTTCCTTAGTTCCTCATACAGACGAGCAAAAGCTGTCGTCTTAGCCTCCGTCATTGCCATCATCGCCTCCTTCCTAACTACCTTATACCTTTGACTGTTCTCTCTCTTCTCCTCCTCGTCAATTCTCCCTACTAACCGCAGGTAAGCCGCCTTATTTGCTTCCACTTTACCTTGGACAATTGCATTCCACCACCAATCCCCTTTGTGGCCACCATTGTGGCCCATAGATATCCCTAACACCTCTCTCGCCGCCTTTCTTATACAGTCCGCCGTCGTCGACCACATTGTGTTTGCATCCCGATTACTTCTCCAAGCTCCCATTGCCGATAACATTCCTTCCAACTCCTTAGCTTTATCCTTAGTTAAGGCACCCCACCTAATCCTGGGGCGTCCTTGTACTGACCTCTTCTTCCTCCTTATCCTAATACAAATGTCCATCACCAAAAGCCTATGCTGCATTGAGAGGGTCTCACCTGGGATAACCTTGCAGTCCTCGCACAACCTCCTGTCGCATCTCCTGAGGAGGAGATAGTCAATCTGAGTCTTCGCCACCGAACTTTAGTAAGTAACCAAATGTTCATCCCGCTTCGTAAAACTCGAGTTCGCAATGACTAGATCGAAAGCCTTGGCAAAGTCCAACAGCGAAATGCCCCTCCGTTCCGCTCCCCGAAACCAAAACCGCCATGCAGCTCATTGTACCCACCTGCAAATGACCCAATATGACCATTGAAATCTCCTTCTATGAATAACCTCTCAGAAGGCGGTATACTACGAACAATCTCATCCAACCCCTCCCAAAAACGCCTCTTAATATCCTCATCCAAGCCTGCTTGCGGTGCATACGCACTAACGACATTTAAAGTACCCTCACCCACCACCAACTTAATAGTCATTAGTCTATCATTCACCCGCCTGACCTCTACCACGGACTCTCTAAGATGGCTATCTACCAGGATACCCACTCCATTCTTACCCCTCACGACACCAGAGTACCACAACTTATACCCATCCACGTTTTTTGCCCCCGATCCTACCCACCTAGTCTCCTGGACACACGCTATATTAATCTTCCTCTTCTGCAGGATTTTCGCCAACTCTATGGATTTACTCGTTAGTGAACCTATGTTCCATGACCCGACTCTCAACCTATAGGCTCCCTTGCCCCCTCTACCTCCCCTGCTACCCGACCCATCCCCTGACCCCAGCCCCACACTCTGCCCCACCCGAGGACATGCCCTTATTCTATCATCCCAGACTGCAGCCACTACACCTACAACAATAGAAGACTCGCTAGTGCACAACGCACACAAATCAAACTAGAAGGAAACAAGTGGTAACTAGTATCCTAGTTGAAAGGTTTAACTATTGCTAAGTAAAGTAACAATAATTTAGCTAACACCAAAAGGGAAACGGTAAAACAGGAGGTACCAACTCCCGATAACAAAACCTGTGGCTGATTTGTTGTACTCGATGTAGTTGTACGCTCACGCACCACTTCCTACTGCCCTTTGCTGACACTCGCCCAGGTTACTCTCCTTTGCCAGTGCTCGTGCGCCCAACTTGTCTCCAATACTCCGAGAATTCCTGAAAACATAGAAAATACCACAACCCAAAAACCAGAAGGAGCTATCACCGCTACCACTGGTATAGCCCCAACAATATAAAATGTACCAGGAAAGGAGAAGAAGAAAACGAGAATATAAGGGAATCCTCCTGTTTTATTTATTTTGGCTAAGAGCAGGAAGGGAATCCTCAAATTTAGAAAATGAACTAAAATCTACCTTAGAAACAGTAAATAAAAGAGCAGCTCCCAAAACCCTAACGAATCTGAACTGAAATCTACCTTAGAAAATGAAGAAATAGTAAATAAAAATGGAATACACTTACCTTATACTAGGATGAACAAATAGTGAAGAAACCCATTTCTCAAAAATTAAACGAAAATCTCCGATTAAAATTGACGGAACTAAAACTTCAGTAATTGCAAGGACTTTAAGAATTTGTAATAACAGTTTCTTAAATACGGAAACCAAAACACCGGTTTAATCTCAGCGCCACAAAGCTTATAAACCGAAAATGGGTTTAAAAAATTAAAAGAGCTGAAACTGCAAATGGGCTGACAATGAGAGTAAATTTCACTGATTTTGATGAGAGAGATAGAGCTTACCAAAGAAAGAAGGAATGTAGAATTGAATCGGATCTGCCAGAAGCTCCGATCTGCAAAAGTTTTCCTCAAAAAGGTTGAAAATCAAGAAAGAAGGAAAGATCTAGCTCTAGGTTCTCTTCCTTCCGATTCAGGCTACTGACAAAGAAAGTTGAAGAAGGAACACAGTTAAAACTTTAAGCATTAGAGTTCAAAGATTCCTTTGCCTTATTCTGGCCTTTGAACATTAGACTCGAGAGCTTCCTTTCTCTGTTTTGCAAAGATAAATCGTTCCGATTTCTAATAGATCTATTGAGATTTTTAGGGTTTATCTCAGAGTCCCCACTCTGTAGAGCTTCGATGTTTTAGAAATATGAGCTTCTCTCTAACTTCTCTTATCCAAAATTCGTCCCTTCTTCCCCAAATTCTTTAACCTCAAGTCTTCCCAGCTTTCCTCATATTCAAGGTAAGTTTGTTTTTCTTCTTTCTCATCCTTCCCAGCTTTAAAGCTTAAGAATTATAGAAAATTATAGAAAATACTTATATGACTCTTGTAAATTGGGTAGTAATGCAAAATGATATTTTGAAAGTCTATGGAATATTTTATAAAACATGAGGACAAAATTGAGTATCAACAACCCTACCACAATTCCCATAATGATATGTTATCACTTCCATATCAGTATGGCCATCTCTCGAAGTAAACCACTCGATCTCCGATGCTCATTCTCGACCTGCTGACAATCAAACACAATGAAAGATACCAAGTAATGTTTCCTCGAATCACGATACTTCTCTGTAACACCTGTACAAACAGAATACCGCAACTACGATCCTCCTTGAGGATTATCTCCCTCGAACCATCAATACTGGAAATGCATATCCGACCTCGAAGTCACAACACATCGTCCCCACTAAGAACCACTTTCGTAGCACTACTTCACAATGTCGTATTCTTGAGGACAAGAAAATGGGAACCATTGATACCGACAATCCTTAATGCACTAAAAAATACCCAATCTCATGAATCTATCAACCAAGTCCTGAACATTTATAGCCCAAATGTCTCACCTCTGATGGAACAAATTCCAAACTCCGAATCGTGAACCAAGTAATCCTTCTCATATGTTGCTACAGCCGTAAGCTTAAGCAATCACCCTACCAATCTACTCCCACACCGCATCAAGGCCAAAACATGAACACAATATACTGTTTAAGACCCTGAACCAGTGGGCATCACCAACACTAGGTGTGAGCACGTGATTTTTGCCCTATGTGAGTTACTCCCATAAATTTAAGAAAATAATATTTTCCCACTATTTGCAATGTTCGTAGATTTTTCATAGGATTTTTATTAATTGTTTGCATTTTCTTGCATGTTTAAGTTATATTTAAATCATGAAAACTACCAAAAAAAATCAAGCATGGCATTTAAGCTTTATATTTATATTTTTAGGATTAATCGGTAGTTACTTGTTTTATAAAAAATTGAAAATCACAAAAATACTTCATTGTTACACTTTTTCCTTTTATTGATTTTTTTCTCTCTTTTAATTTAGGATTAAGTATGCTTTTATAATTTTTAGAATTAGTTAATTAGATTACTTTCACATATTTAGATAATCTAAGATTTTAATTTCTAGGATTTTTAATTTAATAAAAAGAAGAAAAAGAAAAAAGAAAAGGAAATAAGGAGTTTATTTAATTGGGTTTAAATTCGGAACTTGGGCCATTTTAAAGCCAAAATTAGCCTAAATAAATGGCACCAAAAATTTGTCCAACCCAAGCCCAATCTCCCTACCCAAATACTCATTATCCTTTACCCTACCCCTACATATATATAAAACACAATTAGAAAAACCAAAAAGGAGGGTGAGAAAGTCCATCAGATCCAACTCCTGAAGAAACGACGCACCCTAAGTCGTCTTCCTCAGCTTCGTTTGTGAAAAACACCAACTAGCCGTGATACCCTCTCCTTGATTCTCTCATCTCGCTTTCATCCTCCTCATCTCCCCATCGGCACACACGAAACAACTGAGGAATGATTTTCTGTTGTTTCTTTGAATTTTACAAAACAAATCTAAGAAGGAAATGAGCTTCCAAAATTCGGTTTTGTAAAGGAAATTGCTACTGTTTCTGCTGGACTGTGTTACTTCCTAGATTACTGGGTGTCATCCCTCAATTGTTCGACAGTTGTGGCTTATTTCAAGCTCTATTTTGAAGCTTTCACTGGGGAATTCATTTTGTATTGAATCAAACATTGGAAAAGGCTTCATCCGAATTTCTTAAAAGGTACAATTTATCACTTTGATTTCCTATTGTTTTGATTGAACTAGCTGGTTGATCAACTTTTCTATTCCTAAATCATGATTGTTGTTTGATTTCCTCTCTGTCCGTACTTATATTTTTTTTGGCATGTATATATGAGTGTCGCTTTATTTACCTATATTATGTTGTTGTTGGAAGATTTTTCTTTACTTTGAGCATTTGAATATATTGGTGAAATTTTGTTTATTCACTGAAGTAAGGCGGAGTGCTCAAATATAGTTTGTTGCCTAATGTGAATATAATGGTTTGGACTAATTCTAAATAAAATCCAACTAGCTTCAGTCAAGTTTGAGAGCCAACATGTATGAACGTCTAAAAATTTTACTGGAAGTTATCATATTAATTTGGTGTAGGCATTAAAGTTTGGGAGATTCTTTGGCAATATGAGTAGCACAGGGATGATTACCCAAATTGTGGCCACAATGACTTTGTAAATAACTTGATTATTTATAATTGGGTTGCATTCATTGGAGTGTCTTAATTGTATTCTAAATTTGCAAACGTACTTTTGGACATAAAGACACTATGGTTTTAACATTGCTATATTTTGAGTATGATGATTCCATTCATTATTTCCTAAATGATGTCTCTTGCGCCAAATGAAATTCCATGCCAATTTGAGTATTCTGCAAAAAATTGTCAACCATTTCAAATGGTAAAGCTAAGAAGCAGGGAGTTGGTTAGCTTTGCATCTTCCTCTATTTTTCTCTGTGACGCATGTGTTTGGATCTGATTGTTACTATCAAATTTTTGGCATCTCAAATTTTTGGTAGTGCTTTATTGGCCCTTGTAATGGGACAGATTGCATTTGTTTATTTCCGTTTTCATTTAGTTTGATGCCTTAAATCTGATATAGCTCATTTTTGATAAAGAACTTAATTTAGCTGCTCCAAAAATTAGTTCTTGCCACTGAAGGGTGTTTTCCACAATAATATCTTGTCTATAACTTATGGCCCTCTTAGAATTAGATCAAGATTTCTTTGACAAATAGAATCGAGGTGTGCCATTTAGTTGAATTTTTCATGGCCCTCGCAAACTTGAAAGTGCGCAGTTGCTTTAGGCGCGTAATTTAAATTAATTTCCTTAAACTCGGGTGTGCATTTCATGTGACCCAACTCCAATTCTGAACAGCGTAAATAAAATGTGTCATGAACTGCAGGTGCATTTCATGTAGCGTGGTTCAAGACGTGTTTTAGATAACGTTGAATCTTCCTAAAATTAATTAAAAGCGGCAAATAAATTAAAATATACCATAGGCTAAAACATGTATTAAAATCAGATAATTAGGCCAATATAATAGTTGAGCGACCGTGCTAAAACCACAGAACCCGGGAATGCCTAACACCTTCTCCCAGGCTAACAGAATTCCTTACGCGGATTTCTGTGTTCGCGGACTGTGAAACATAGTCAATCTTTCCTCGATTCGGGATTTAAAACCGGTGACTTGGGACACCATAAGTTATCCCAAGTGGCGACTCTTAATCTTTAAATGAAATAATCCCATTTCGATTGTCACTTAAATTGGAAAAAACTCCCTTATATCCCCCTCGGGGTAGGAAAAAGGAGGTGTGACAGCTCTAGCGACTCTGCTGGGGAATAGAACCCAGAATCTCTGGTTCAGGGTTCAAGAATTCGAGCTTAGATTAATTGTTATAGTTGGCTTTATCCATTATCTGATTTTGTTACATGTTTGGGCCTAATGGGCTAATTATTGCTTTTACCTCTTTGATATTCTGTGAACTGTATATAAACTGCTACGAAGCCCTTCCTCTCTCTGAGTCTTCTAAATCATGGAGAAGTGTGCACTTCGTGTGACTTCTCTTCTGTTCATATCCCAAATTTTAGAACGAGGTTCGGACAAGTTGCAAAGCCGGTAAAGCTTCTGTATTCCCGGTACGCTGCTCCCCCTCGGCTCGAGCTGTCCGCTCGGGTAAGCCAGGTCTAGAACAAATAAACCTAGGTTTTTAAACCTAGAATAACTCAGCCTCATGCCAGATCCCTAGTAGGAACGTTTGTTTGCATCATGTGCACTTGACTTAGGGACTCAACACAGGGGTTGAGTCCGTCTAGGACAGGTGTACTCAAAATAACAGACCATCTTGATGCATCCTATGTGCTACATGTTGCGTTTATTTAAGGGTAAAAGGGTCATTTGACGGACCAATGATAGTTGAGGGCAAATGAAAAAAAAAAGAAAAAAAAAAGAGAGGGTGAAGTGTGAAGATAAAGCGAGTGGAGCCTAATTATATTTTCTGTCACATTTTTGTTAAGGAAAAAAAAGAGCTTGAAAATTCAAAAAAAAAGATTTTGCACTTTTTCATCATTTTCCAAAAAATCAAAAATCAAAAAAAAAAGAAAAAGAAAATCCAAAATGATTTTGCATGTTTCATCATTTTTCAAAAAAAAAAACACAAAAAAAATGTTTTCTCTAAAATTAGTTGTTTTTTTAATTCTTGCCCGTATCCAATTTGCCCGAACTATGCAAACCTGATTCTCGTCTTTCGGGGCGTAATACGTAAGCAACCTACATAGGGTCTGGTCTTCCTAGTAAATCTTAGGTTCTTGGCTTTACGGGGTCTTAGCCAAATTTTTCACTTCTAGCCACCTCTTGGCCAAATAAGCCATTTTGCAAAAATAGCCTCAATCATGTCTTGCAGGTGTCTTAGGTAATGTTATTGTCTCACATAGTGTTGGTTTAAGTTTTCTTATACAGGTGTGGATCTACTTACCGGAGTTTGAGCATGACAGATACCTAGGATCACTGCCTTCAGGAGCTGCTCGAGGAGCCATTTTATGTTTTTGAGTCAATTATTTTTGTTTTATTTTCTAGTCTGGTATAGTAATATTCAGTCTTTTAGGTGATGTTAGAGTTTGTATTGTCTAGTTAAGTTTGCCTAGTCTTTTGTTTTTGCATTTGGGAATGTGTTACAAGTCAAAAATCCATTTTTTTTTATTTTTTTTTTTGCGTTTTTATATTTTCGTTATAAGTTTTCTTTAGAATACTAATTCTAGAAATGAAAAAATAATTCCTTTGAGATTGTTTTCCTTTAGGCAATTAATATCAAAATAAAAGTTATTTTTATATTTCCTTTACTATATTGGGACCAAAATTCAAAAGAAAAAAAGAGAATTTTCTTTTAGTACTTCTTTAAAAGTTTTCTTTAAGGTATTAATTTTAAAATCCAAAAAGATTTTCTTTTGAGGCGTTCCTTTGGGAAATTAGTGAAAAATAGAAAATAAAATTCTTTTTATTTTCATTAGAACTTTAGGATATTGTACATAAAAAAAACATACTTTGTCTTTCATTAGAATTTTTCCTTTAGGCAATTAAAATTGAAATCCAAAAACATTTGGTTTTATTTTGTTTATTGCTTGTTTCGAAATCTTGCGTCAGGATATCAAATGAAAATTCAAATACTTTGATGTGGTTTATTCTTTAGATTTTCTTCCTAAAAAAATAAAAAAGGGTTTTTTCTCTTCTAGGATTTTCCTTAATAGAGTATTTTTTCAAAAAGAAAAAAAAAGAAAAAAAACATGCTCGTTAAGCTTGAATTTAGAATAGGTTATAGAGCATTCAGTCTAGGAAATTCAAAAAAAAAATTTGCTTCTTTTATTTCTCTTTTATCATCGGAGTAGTCACTAAGGTAAAAAGGAAAAAAAAGAAGAAGAAAATAAAAAAGGAAACGTTAGTTTATGTGCTTTACTCTCGATCTTCCAGAACTATGCAACGATCTGATTCATGCGGCGTCATGATACGTAGGCAATCTACATAAGGTTTGATCGAATCATTTTTTATTTATTGAAAGAAAAAAGAAAAGAAAAAAAGGAAAACAAAGAGAGAGAAAAAGGAAAAAAAAGAGGTGAAATCATGGGATGTGAGAAATGAGAGGAAATAAAAGAGCGATAATCAGAAAGAAAAAGGGGAAAGAAAATGAGCGAGCTAAGAAGTGCGAGGAAAGAAAAGAAAAGAGAAGATTCAAATGGACAAATTGGGATGATGCCAAGTGACCTTATGACCTTCGAAGTCATTCTAGAACCGATAACTGTGACTAGGTGCATTGCACGCAATGTGATATTTTAGTTGTTAATGCCCTAACGCTAACGGGATGACCCCGTTTTGTTCCTTTTGATATCTTCATAGCAGAAAGGTGGTTGGTTTATGGTTGTCGAAGTAGTAACTCCTCTCTACAACATAAAAGGCAATGGCGGACAATAACAAAACTGGGTTGGTTGATACCGGTGCCCGAAAGCAGTTGGTTGAACAGGACACTGGTTTGGCTGATGAGGTAAGAATGTTGAGACAACACATGACGGACATGTATCAGGCCTCGATGACTGGGAAGGCACCACCCTCGCCACCACCTAGCTTCTTAGATGCTGCCTTTACCCAAACTCCGGTCATAATGCCGGATGATTCCCCATACTCTCCAGATCTACCCGTTTATCACAGCTTTCCCAACCACCCTAGTAGCTCCATCACTCTTCCTCCAATTACCTCTCCTCAAAATTGCCCTCATGTCATATCCACTATTCCCAACAATGAATATCTACTCAAAGCTCATGATGACCAATACTACCCTGTAGAGGTTACCCGCAAGGTTCCTGACTCATACAAGAAGAGCCCTGGGGATGAGCTTCATGCTGTACATGAGAAATTCACAGGAAGAGAAGGGCGAGATGGGATACCCAGGAGGCTGAAAGGCATAGAACAGTCCATAAGGAACAAGCAAGGAATGGGAGACCAGGATAGCATGACTTGCAAAGAGCTGTCTGTGTCCCCTGACATTCGCCTGCCCGCGGGATTTAAAGTGCCACAATTTAACTTGTATGATGGGTGTGGAGATCTGGTAGCCCATTTGAGGGATTATTGCAGTGAAATGAGAAGTGTTGGCGAGAAAGATGATTTGTTGATGGCGTATTTCAGTGAGAGCTTGACTGGGGCAGCTTTGGAATGGAATAATCGTCAAGATATCGGTAAATGGCCTACACTGGGTGACATGGCTCAAGATTTTGTTCGATACTTTCAATACAAATCAAGCGTTACCCCAGACTGCTCCTCTCTATCTAAAATGGAAAAGAAGCCGGAGGAAAGCTTTAGGAAGTTTGGGCTCAGATGGAGGGAGCAAGCTTCTCGAGTCAGTACCCCGATTGGTGAAGAAGAAATTGTTGAGCTTTTCCTACAAGCCCAGGGGCCCACCTATTTGATCCCGGCTGTGGGAAAGTCTTTCAATGATGTGTTAAAAATAGGGGAGATGGTAGAAGAGGGAATCAAGTCAAGCAAAATCATAAGCTATTCTGCATTGAAATATACTACGAAAGACATTCAAAACATCTCAGTAAGTTTGGGTGGAAGAAAGAGAAATAGAAAAGATGATCCGATGGGCCTTCCTGCTCAACACTTCCAGCCTCGAAATCGCCCCCGTGGATATCCTTGTGCACCAGATGACACTCCCCAATGTTACTTCTCTGCATAGAACTCCCAAAGTCGTACATCACTTTCCCAGTACCCAGCTCCACAAAATGCCTATCCACCCCCACGAGCCTACCGAACCCCCCCTGGATTAGGTTTTCGGCCCAATCAAGCATTTAAGAACGAGAGGTTGCGGAAGAAGAAAACCTTCACTCCATTGGGAGAATCATATGCCAGTCTGTTCCAGAGGCTAAGGAAAGTGGACATGTTGAAGCCGATTCAGATAAAAATGTCAAACCCCTTTTCAAAGAAGTTTGATTTTTCTCAAAGGTGTGCATATTGCTCAGATGCCCCGGGGCATGACATAGAGAAGTGTTGTAATCTGAAAAAAGCAATTCAGAAGCTTATTGATGCAGGTGACATTGCCGTGCAAAATCTAGATGCAGCAAACACAAGCCAAAGTCCATCGCCTGTTCATAATGAGTCACATATGGTGGGTATGATTTATTTTGAAAAGGAATATGAGAACTCTTCTGAGATCCTTGGAGGTCCACGTACTATGAAGCTTTCAGCAATATCAGAGGTTGATCCTAAAAACGAGCAGGAAAAGGGAACCCAAAAGCAATTTGTTAAGAATAATGTGATGGAGACTTGTGAGGTCCCAGTATTGTTGATGCAGAAGTCAATGACTAAGATATTGAGTTTGGTGATTGGAAAGACACTCCTTTCTTGGTTAGCCAAGGAGGAGTTTTTGGTGGTTTATTTTGTTGTCATTTCTGTTGTCCGGGTTATTTCAAGGGTTACAACACGGATATTGTCTTGTGACTCAAACCCTTCTATCCTTTTGTTTTGCTTAGTTCCTTTAGTCGTAGGAACTCATTTAGTGTTACCTAGTTTTGTTCCAGGGTTGTACCCCAGTTTGTTTTACTTGTTTTGTTATTTGAACCGTTTCACCGTCTGTCTAATGCAATTTCCTGTCTTTTGTTATTTCCAATCATTTTCTTTGTTTAGTTCTTTTCTATCCTTTCATTTTGTCTTTTGTCTAATGCTGGTTTTAGTGACATAACATGCATGCAAAATTCTAGGCCTGGTCTTAAAAATCAGTCTAGTCATGAAGCAATGGAACAATTTTGAAGATGATGGGGACATTTGAGGGAAATAAGTAAAGGCATTTTGAGATCACTTCAAGCCCGAATTGTGTGAAATTGGGGAAGATAGAACATAAAGTAACCCTATTGAAATGCATCATGCCGCATCGGGTTGAAGCTAAAGGAAAGTTTGCCCGAACTGACGGGGGCTGTTCGTGGTAATGAGAGTGAGAGTGTTGTCCAATGGTGCTTTGTAGTTAACAGATGTAAATGGCGAACGTGTGGATATGGTTGTCAAGTCTGGTAGAATCAAAAGATGTTATAAATGTTTTCCTTGGTTTGTTTAATTGTGTTGTTTGTACTTGACATGTTTTGGAGATTGGAATGACGAAGACATTTTGTCCTGCTATCTAAACACTTTATCCTTCGTTACCCCTTTGAGCCTTATTTATTTTCTTTCATACCCCTCTTTCGGAATCAGTAGCAAAGATCAGAAACACAAGAGTAAACGATAAGTAAAAAAAAAAAGAAAAAGAAAAAGAAAAAAAAACAAAACAATAAAACAACAAAAAAAGAAAAAGAAGAAAGAAAAGAAAAGAAGAGAAAGAGAAAGAAAAGGAAAGAAAATCACAATAATAAAGTAATTCCTATGACATGAATTACGTTCGACCTGATTCCTTTAAAGGATACGTAGGCAGCCTCACGGTTCGGTCCCATCAAAATAAAAATCCAAAAGTCCCCAAGCAAGAAACTAAGGCAGAAGTTGTGGTTGTTGTAAAAAATCTGATTCCGAAAGTTGTAATTTTTGAACCCATGTGAATTGTTTTGAGCCTTTGATATCCTTTCTTTTTAACCCTATCCAAAAGCCCACGTTACGGTCCAAAAAAGACCTTCCGATCAGTCTTCAAGAGATGCCAAGTCAAGCAAGGAGAGGTAATTCATATCAGGGGCAACACTCTGGTCCAAGCAGAAAATTAATGAAAATGAGAGAGTCTTATTGGTGAAAACCCTCATGGGCACCGTAAGGCGACGAGAGCTGAGAGAAATAAAAAATTAGAGAGTCTTATTGGTGAAAACCCTCGCGGCCACCGTAAGGCGACGGTAAGTTGAGAGAAAGAACAAAATGAGAGAGGCTTGATGGTGAAAATCCTTCGGGTACTACACGTCGAATAAGGATTGTGAATCAGATTGGATAATCGGAGAATTAAAGCCCAGTTTCACGGTTTAGGGGTATAACAGGAGTTGAACATCAGACTTGCTAACCAGAATAGGCCACAGGTGCATGTCATGGTCATTAGAGTTGGTATCCACATCTGATAGGTTTCTACTT
The DNA here is from genome assembly GCF_000715075.1 of Nicotiana tabacum. Classification (NCBI taxonomy): domain Eukaryota; kingdom Viridiplantae; phylum Streptophyta; class Magnoliopsida; order Solanales; family Solanaceae; genus Nicotiana; species Nicotiana tabacum. The sequence continues at coordinate 100,607,703 of NC_134095.1, forward strand.
TGTAGTTTTCCTGTTAGGAATCATCTCTTTCCTTTGTCCTTTACCATGTTCCTTGTGTCTTGTTTACTTCCTCTTCCTGAGTCTATTTTGTCAAAATAAGTGAGAAATGACTTCAAATTGCCACCAGCTTTCCAATTGCACAAAACGGGATCTGGCCAGCACATCAAAGTGGCATAAGTTAGGAAAGAACAACGTGCGCACTGAGTTGGTAACAATCAACATGCTTTGGGATTTATGTGAAAAACAAAGGTTTGGTGTATATCAATTCATGAATAATGCAACAGATGGAGGATGTAGGGTGAATGGATCAAAGGTATTTTCTGTGATAAGATTGACAAAGAAAGTGGCTAACTAGTGACAAGCAAGGTCTTCCAAGCAGAAATCAAAGTTAACATGGCAAGTGAAAGAGCAATAGACCTCAAGGCCAAGGCCAATAGTTTAAGTCAAGAAAGAACAACATACACACTGAGTGGGTGGTAATTGACGTGCTTTGGGATTCATGTGAGACACAAAGGTTTGGTAAATGTCAGTTCATGAGCAATGCAACAGATATAGGGTATTGGGTCTGAACGGAGAAGAGGTATTTTCTGTGATAAGGATGATAGAGAAAGTGGTTAGCAAGGTCTTCGAGTCGAAGTCACAGTTATCATGGGAAGTAGAGGAGCAATCGCCTTCAAAGTCATGGCCATAAACCAACCACAATATTTTAAACTGACAAGATTTTTCTTTGATTGAAACATGGGCAGAAAATTTTGTTTGTTTCGAAGAAACCCTCCGTAAGGAAAAACAAGCAACAGACAGGTTTGACCGTAAATTTTCAGGCCTCCTGGAAAATGGGACTCAGTTAAAATTCAAAACATTCATGAGTAGCAAGATCTAGCATAAATGCACCCCAAAGAAATATAAGTTGGTTTCAAAGTTTTCATGCTTGAGATAGGATTCAATTAAGGGCTTTCATGACCCTCCTGGATAATGGGATTTAGCTTTAAGACTTCCTTTAGATAACAAGATTTAGCGTAGGCTCTGCTGTAGGGTAGTGTAATTCAGCCGTAAAAATTGTCACTTTTAGGATAATACTTGATTTTTGACTTTCAGGACCCTCCTGGATAATGGGATGTAGCTTTAATACTTTCTTAGATAACAAGATGTAGCGGAAGTTATACCTTCAGAAGATATAACTTAGATTTAAAATTTTCGTTTAATTAAGAGTTGTCAGGACCCTCCTGGATAATGGGGTGTAGTTTTAAGAACGGCTTAGATAACAAGATGTAGCGAAAGTAATACCTTTAGGAGATATAATTTAGATTTAAAACTGTCGTTTAACTTGGAGCTATCAGGACCCTCCTGGATAACGGGATCTAGCTTTCAAATTCTTAGTAATATTTGGTAATATGATTCAGTTTAACACTCACATATGTGCCCAGCTACCAAAATGGGGCAGAAAAGTTTCTTTGTTTTGTCTATTTTTGTTGAAATCAGGTACCCACTTGGAGAATAGGGAGAAGCAACTCAAATTCAGCAGTCAAGCGCCCGTCTGGAGAGCACGAGAATACAATTCAAGTTCAGCAATCAGGCGCCTACCTGAAGAGCACGAGAATACAATTCAAGTTCAGCAGTCAGGCTCCCACCTGGAGAGCACGAGAATACAATTCAAGTTCAGCAGTCAGGCGCCCACCTGGAGAGCGTGGGAATACAATTCATGTTCAGCAGCCAGGCGCCCACCTGGAGAGCACGGGAATACAATTCAAGTTCAGCAATCAAGCGCCCACCAGGAGAGCACGGGAATACAGTTCAAGTTCAGCAATCAGGCGCCCATCTGGAGAGCACGGGAATACAGTTCAAGCTCCGCAATCAGGCGTCCACCTAGAGAGCACGAGAATACAGTTCAAGTTCAGCAATTAGGTGCCCACCTAGAGAGCATGGGAATACAGTTCAAGTTTAGCAATCAGGAGTCCCACCTAGAGAACAATGCAATTCAAGCGTCGGTAATCAGGAGCCCACTTGGAGAACAAAGCAGCAATTCAAGTGTTGGTAATCACGAGCCACCTGAAGAACGAAGGGAAAGTAGCAATGTTCGAAGGAAGACGATCAAGTTCAGTAGTCAAGCGTCCACCTACAGAAAAGGAAAAGCATCTCCGATTACAATTCAAGTCAGCAACAAAGGAATTTCACGTGGAGAGTACGGGTCGACAAAGCAACAGGAACTACAAGATCAAGTTTGAAGATATAGATAGGATTCTTGCAATGCATAGATCATAGTTTAGTCTAACTTCTTTTATTTTATCATGGTGTAATAAGGAGTTTAGTAAGCATTAGCAGCAGCAGTAGCAACAGTGAAATCACAGCTTCATGGTAGTCCCAGCTACCGAAACTTCTCGAACTACGCTGACCTGATTCCTTTATAGCCAAGGATATGTAGGCAACCTCGGAAGCAGAGTGCGGTCAAATCTTTCAAAAATGCTTCCCACGGAGTATTCAAACGTTCAAAAAATCGCTCGTATCCGCTCACTTTATCTTTTCACGAACCCAAACCCAATCTCCCCACCCAAATACCCATTACCCTTTACCCTACCCCTACATACATATAAAACATAATTAGAAAAACAAAAAAGGAGAGTGACAAAATCCATCAGATCCAACCCCTAAAGAAACGGCACACCCTAAGTCGTCTTCTTCAGCTTTGTTTGCGAAAAACACCAACTAGCCGTGATACCCTCTCCTTGATTCTCTCATCTCGCTTTCATCCTCCTCATCTCCCCATCGGCACACACGAAACAACTGAAAAATGGTTTTCTATTGCTTCTTTGAATCTTACAAAACAGATCTGAGAAGGAAATGAGCTTCCAAAATTCGGTTTTGTAAAGGAAATTGCTACTGTTTCTGCGGGACTGTGTTACTTCCGAGATTGCTGGGTGTCATCGCTCAATTATTCGGCAGTTGTGGCTTATTTCAAGCTCTATTTTGAAGCTTTCACTTGGGAATTAATTTTGTATTGAATCAAACAATGGAAAAGGCTTCATCCGAATTTCTTTAAAAGGTGCCATTTATCACTTTGATTTCCTATTGTTTTGATTGAACTAGCTGGTTGATGAACTTTTCTATTCCTAAATCATGACTGTTGTTTGATTTCCTATCTGTCCGTACTTATATTTGTTTTGGCATGTATATATGAGTGTCGCTTTATTTACCTATATTATGTTGTTGTTGGAAGATTTTTCTTTACTTTGAGTATTTGAATATATTAGTGGAATTTTGTTTGTTCACTGAAGTAAGGTGGAGTGCTCAAATATAGTTTGTTGCCTAATGTGAATATAATGGTTTGGACTAATTCTAAATAAAATCCAACTAGCTTCAGTCAAGTTTGAGAACCATCATGTATGAACGTCTAAAAATTTTATTGGAAGTTATCATATTAATTCGATGTCGGCAGTAAAGTTTGGGAGATTCTTTGGCAATATGAGTAGCACTGTGATGATTACCCAAATTGTGGCCACAATGACTTTGTAAATAACTTGATTATTTATAATTGGGTTGCATTCATTGGAGTGTCTTAATTGTATTCTAAATTTGCAAACGTACTGTTGGACATAAAGACACTATGGTTTTAACATTGCTATATTTTGAGTATGATGATTCCATTCATTATTTCCTAAATGATGTCTCTTGCGCCAAATGAAATTCCACGCCAATTTGAGTATTCTGCAAAAAATTGCCAACCATTTCAAATGGTAAAGCTAAGAAGCAAGGAGTTGGTTAGCTTTGCATCTCCCTCTATTTTTCTCTGTGACACATGTGTTTGGATCCGATTGTTACTATCAAATTTTTGGCATCTCGAATTTTTGGTAGTGCTTTATTGGCCCTTGTAATGGGACAGATTGCGTTTGTTTATTTCCGTTTCCGTTTGGTTTGATGCATTAAATCTGATATAGCTCATTTTTTATAAAGAAATTAATTTAGCTGCTCCAAAAATTAGTTCTTGCCATTGAAGGGTGTTTTCCACAATAATATCTTGTCCATAACTTATGGCCCTGTTAGAATTAGATCAAGATTTCTTTGACAAATAGAATCGAGGTGTGCTATTTAGTTGAATTTTCCATGGCCCTCGCAAACTTGAAAGTGCTTAGTTGCTTTAGGCACGTAATTTAAATTAATTTCCTTAAACTCGGGTGTGCATTTCATGTGACCCATCTCCAATTCTGAACAACGTAAATAAAATGTGTCGTGGACTGCGAGTGCATTTCATGTGGCATGGTTCAAGATGTGTTTTAGATAACGTTAAATCTTCCTAAAATTAATTAAAAGCGGCTAATAAGTTAAAATATACCATAGGCTAAAACATGTATTAAAATCAGATAATTAGGCCAATATAACAGTTGAGCGACCGTGCTAAAACCACGGAACCCGAGAATGCCTAACACCTTCTCCCGGGTTAACAGAATTCCTTACCCGGATTTCTGTGTCCGCGGACTGTAAAACAGAGTCAATCTTTCCTCGATTCGGGATTAAAACCGGTGACTTGGGACACCATAAATTATCCCAAGTGGTGACTCTGAATCTTTAAATGAAATAATCCTGTTTTGATTGTCACTTAAATTGAAAAAACTCCCTTATATCTCCCTCGGGGATAGGAAAAAGGAGGTGTGACACTTGGGCTCTAATAACTCATCTGCAAAGCGACAATAATATTCTAACCTCCCACACAAGAGAAAAAATCCCTCATCATGTTTGTATCATCATCAAAGCTCGTCGGTGCCCATATGATATTGAGTACTCAGAACTGAGTACAAAATGGGTAGGAAAGAATTTAATATATAGGCTTAAGGACAAAATAAAATCGCATGAAAGGAATCAATAAAGGGTAAGTTTCCTAAAGCCCTATAGCCTCTCAAAGATAAGTACAAACGTCCGTATCGATCCACAAGACTCTACTAGGCATGCTCATGAATTGCGAGACTTATGCAAACTAGTGCTATAATACCAACTTATCACGACCCAAACTCCCATAAAAACCGTGGTGGATCCTAACACCGCTTGCTAGACAAGCCAACAAATAATATGCAAAAATAAACTTCAATAATGAAAAGAGATTATTATACCCGTACTTATGTGATGTTGTATATTATGTAAATGACTTGATAAGCATGATTTAAATGAGTTTAAAGTCATAATATGACTATGTATGATGTTTGAATATAAAATATAAAGTTTAGGAAAAATCAAATTTAAGTTGCGGAAAAACCGACTAAGGATTTGCCTTGTAACGAAGCTTTTTTTAATTTTGTGTGTTATATTAGGTATTTTTGGGACATATTATATACCAAATTTAAGTTCATGAAATTTAGGTTCTAACACTCTCGACTTCTCTTTTTACGATGTTTGGATAGAGAAATATGGGCGTCGGAAGAAGGATCAGTAAGCACACATGTGGTTGACTTTTCAACCTTACTATAAATAGAAGACACAGTCTTCTTCTTTCCTCATTTTGCATAAATTTCATGCCTAAGAAGAGATTACATATCTCTCCAATATGTTCCTTAGGGTTTTGAAGCAAGTCCATCATCCACAACTCAAAATCAAGAAACGAACATGATCCTTACGACATGGTAAGACTTTGCCGTCCTCCTTTTTCATTATAAATCAAGTTTTGGATAGAGCTTAGTGGCTGATAAAGATGGTAACCTCTGTATTTTATCTATACAAGCATAAGGAAGGGTGTGGATCAAAGGGAACAATGTTTGTAAGCGAGAACACAAGAGGTATGTAGCGTTTTCGCTTCATTTTCAGTATGGTTTGGTTTAGCTAAGTTTTACCCTTTCTTATTGATCTTTTAAGAGTTATTAAAGGGAAATTTAATCATGTATTGTATCCTTGTATAGTATTAAATTTCATATGGGAAGTATCGAAGAAACTAGTTTAGGTTGGAACCTCAAAACACAACAAAAAAGGGCGAATCGCCCATTTGGCCTATGCCATCCGAACATCCGTTTGTTCCGTTCATTTGTTGTTTTTATATATACCTAACCCCCTTATGATCCAAATATATTCATTTAATATTATACTTAATTATCATGTATTGATGCTTATATTAGTCCTAAATCGTATTTAGACTTTCATGTCACAAGTTAGTCATTATGAGCCGACATTACCTTCATAATTCTGTTTTGTTGATCATTTGACACTGTTGTGGATAATTTGACCACCTTTAGTTTTATGTTATCATCTTAGTCAGGTATTGATTCCCTTGTATATTGTGGTGTTTTTTTTATTTTAGGATCATCAAGTTTTAGGAAAACTCTGCCGAAATTTTGGAAATTCAAAGAGTGGGACAAATATTAAGTTCCTTGGTTCTAAATTGATTCTAGAGGGATCCTAATGAGTTAATTAGCCTTAGTATCCAATGTACATACTCATTTTGTCTTTAAAATAGGTATTGGCTCCATCAAACTTATGGATGACGAGCGTCAGATTACGTTTGTGATTCTGTTTATGCTTTCCTTCGTGATCTCATGATTTTATATGATGTTGCCACATGTTTTATGCCTCACACATGCTTACATTGATTATAATTGGGGGGGGGGGGATATATATACCATAACGCCAGTGAGGCCTATTAATTATATGCTGGGGGAGATAGCCCATAACACCAACCAGTCCTATTTATCTGCTAGGGGATATAGCGCATAACGCCAGTCAGGCATGTTATATACGTGTATATAGTTACAGTTTGTATTGCACGACGATATCGGAGGCCAGTTCAGATGTACAGTTACCTTATTGGGGGATATAGAGGATAACTCCAGTCAGGTACCAGTTCAGATAGTAGTTCAATTTCAGCATAGTTTCAACTTAAACTTCAGTTTAGTTCTAGATTAGTTGCTAGTTCAGACTCTTGTTTAGCTTCCAGCTTATATTTAGATTTCCAGCGTATATTCATACTTTAGTATGCTTTCCATCCTACATACTTTGTACATATTGTACTCACGTCCCTTCTGAGGTGTTTCGTTTCTTGTCGTGCAGGTACAGATAAATCAACGCTTGAGCCACATCAGTAGGACATCCACCAGCTATTGGAGTCACGCTGCTTACTCCGGGAGTAAGTTATCTCTTTGTATGTGTACATTCAACTAGTTTGGGTATGGAGTGACCTTGTTCCGTCCAATACTTATTTAGTTCAGCACTCCTAGAGGCATGTAGATATGCACCTGTGCAGTTAGTATGTTTTTATATGTCAGCTTGTGTTAGCCTTGTTGGCTACAAAATTGTACTGTTCTTATCAATTATGTTTATGCTTGTTTAGTTTATCAGTTAAATTCATGATTAGTAGATTATTAGCAGGTTTAGTGATGATCAGTACTTAGTGTCGGTTATCCTTCGCGGCCCTAGGTAGGTCGTGACAAACATGGTATTAGAGCAGTTCAGTCCTTGGGTGTCTACAAGCCATGTATAGTGGAGTCTTATTCAAGAGTAAGTTGCACACCATACTTATGAACATGAGGCTGCAGGGCATTATAGAATGGTTGTCCTTCCTTCTTCTCTAGATTGTGCGATAGAGCTATGTTATAAGAATTCAGCCTTCTAATGAAATATTTTATATGTAGGGATTCCTCCAAAGAGATTCACAACTGCCTTGAAGGGCAAAACCATTGCTGGCCAGGGTTCTAGCAGAGTACCACCTAAGTTAGATGAGCATAAGGATCCAGACATGAGGTTCCATCCAGAGCTTCATGGACTATGTTTGTTTAGGGAGAAGTTAGGTGGTGCTCCAGCTACCACACCTCCGTCTACTTCGACATGAGGGATGTAGTTAGATTGTTAACTAGAATTGTAGCTACCCAGTCCAGATGGTAGAATAATGGTCCTCAGGGTGATGATACAAGTTCTATGATTCTTGATTTCCTCATATTAGAGCCTCCAATTTTCACGAGATCTAGTACAACAGAGGATCCCCAAAATTTTCTAGATAGAGTAGTTAGAGCCCTTAGAGTTATGCATGCCATATATAGAAAGTCAGTTGAATTGGTGGCATATAGATTACAAGATCTAGCAGCAGGTTGATATACCACTGGGAGATGTCTAGGGTAGCAAATACTGCTCCAATTACCTGTAGGGAGTTATTAGAGGCATTTCTCCACCATTACTTACCTATAGAGACACGTAGAGCATGATTGGATAAGTTCCTGACATTGAGACAGGGGGTATGAGTATTGCAGAATTGAACCTTTGCTTTAATTCTTTGGAGAGGTTTGCTCTTGCAGTTGTATCAGACATGGAGGACATGGTACACATGTGTAGCAAGACTTGGTCCTCACTTAGTAAGTGAATATATGACTGTATCTATGCATTTGAGTGTGGACATTGGACGTATTCAGTCGAGTGTGGACATTGCAAGTATTCTTTTGGTGAGACATCTGGTGCTTCTAGACAATATAGTTGTTACGTCGACAGCAGCTAGTACTCCTTCACGATTTTAGGGGCCGAGATCTAATTGACCCTCATAGTCTAGAGCTAGTCAGGAATCACGTGCTTCAAGGTCCTAGTATCGAGGTGTTTCTAGTCAGGGTGGTTCACTTTACCCTAGGTGTTTTGATTGTGGTAGACACTATTTGGACCGATTTCAATTGGGTTAAGATGCATGTTATGTTTGTGGTGAGTCAGGTCATTTTATGAGAGAATGCTCGTTTAGGGGTGGTAATGGTGCATCTCAGTCGGCAAGATTAGTTGCAGCTTCTTCAGCACCAGCACGCTTGCAAGGGCAAGTTCCTCAGACACTAGCAGACCATGGTAGAGGCCGAGGCGGAACTCTTACTACAGGCGGTCCCCAGAACCGCACCTACTCTCTGTTTGGTCGTCAGGACTAGGAGGCTTCACTAGAGTGGTTATAGGTACTTTATAAGTGAATTCTCAGAATGTGTATGTATTGTTAGATCCTGGTTCTACACTATCATATGTCACTCCCTTTCTTGCTACTAAGTTTAGGATAGAACTAGATGCCATTAAACCTTTTGAGGTAGCCACCCCAGTTGGTGATTCAATAGTAGCTAGGCTAGTTTTTAGAGGTTTCACGGTTGTGATTGGTGACCCTAGTACTATAGCTGACTTTATTAAGTTAGAAATAGTTGACTTTGATGTTATACTTGGTATGGATTGGTTGTCTTCTTGCTATGCTAATGTTGACTGTAGAGCGAAGACGGTCTCGTTTAGATTTCCTAGAAGGGTCATTTATAGAATGGTGTTTCTGCATCACTAAAAGGTAGATTTATTTTGTACCTTAAGGCAAGAGGGATGATCGCTAAGGGATGCTTATATCATGGGTTCATGTTTGAGACATAGAGAAGGGAATACTGACTCTTGAATCAGTTCCACTAGTGAATGAGTTCCCTAACGTATTTCCGTATAATCTTCCAGGTCTTTATCCATAGTGGGAAATTGACTTTCCCATCGATATAGTGTCGGGTAAGCAACCAATATCTATTCCTCCTTACAGGATGACACCAACAGAATTAAAGGAACTTAAGGAGCAGTTGAAAGATTTGTTTGATATGGGTTTTATTAGACCCAATACTTCTCCTTGGTGAGCATCAATATTATTTGCGAAAAAAAGATGGCTCCCTACGTATGTGCATAGATTACAAACAACTAAACAAGGTCATGATCAAGAACAAATGTCCTCTTCCCAGAATTGATGACTTGTTCAACTACCTTCAGGGTGCTAAGTTCTTCTCGAAGATAGACTTGAGATCAGGCTACCATTAGGTTAGAGTCAGAGAATGTGAGATACCTAAGACATCATTCAGAACCCAATATGGCTATTACGAGTTTCTAGTAATGTCGTTTGGGTTGACTAATGTCCTAGCGGTATTTATGGATCTTATGAACAACATGTTTAGGCCTTATCTGGACCTATTAGTGATAGTGTTTATTGATGATATTCTGGTTTATTCCAAGTCTGAAGCATCTGCGCATAATGTTGGGTATCCTCCGAGACAAGAAATTGTATGCCAAATTCTTGAAGTGCAAATTCTAGTTGAATTCGGTAGCATTTCTTGGACATATATATCATCAGAGGGCATCAAAGTAGATGGTCAGAAGATAGAGACAATGAAGAATTGGCCTAGACCTATAACGCCAATCGAAGTACGTAGCTTTTTGGGTTTAGCAGGGTATTACAAGAGGTTCGTAGAAGGCTTTTCTTCCCTTGCAGCGCCATTGACTAGATTAACACAGAAAGCATCCAAATTTCAGTGGTTAGATGAATGTGAGAAGAGTTTGCAGGAGTTGAAGAACAGGTTGATTACAACTCCGGTTCTTACACTTCTAGAGGGATCTGAGGGTTATGTTATTTATTGTGACGCTTCTCGAATTGGCCTAGGTTATGTGCTGATACATCACAAAAAGGTAATTCCTTATGCTTCTAGACAATTGAAGAAGCACAACAGAATTATCCTACACATAACTTGGAGCTAGCAGCGATTATTCAAGCACTGAAGATTTGAAGGCACTCTCTCTATGGCATTAATGTTGATATCTATACATATCATAAGAGCCTCCAGTACATAATTAAATAGAAGGAGTTGAACTTGCAGCAAAGAAAGTGGTTAGAGCTTCTAAAGGACTGCGACGTTGACATTCTTTATCATCCAGGTAAAGTTAGTGTTGTAGTTGATGCTCTCAGTCATAAGTCCATGGGGAGTTTAGCTTGCTTTCAGCCTAAAAAAAGGGAGTTAGCTCATAAACTCCATCAGTTAGCCAGTTTGGGTATTAAATTGATAGATTTAGAGGATGCAAAAGTTATAGTTCAGAATACGACTACCACTTGTTTAGTGACCGAAGTGAAATAGAGGTAATATGAAGATCCAGTTCTAATTAAGTACAGTATGGTAGCCAGGAAAAATAAAAAGTCTCCTTACATAGTTACTAGTAAAAGAGTCCTCAGATATAAAGATAGGCTCTTTGTTCCAGACGCTGCAGGGTTACGCATGAAAATTATGGTAGAGGAACATCATTCCAGGTACACAATTCATCCAGGCTCTACTAAGATGTACCATGATCTTAAGCAGATTTATTGGTGGGGTGGAATGAAATGTGACATAGTAGAGTTTGTGGCCTAGTGTCCTAGCTGCCAGCATGCTAAGTTTGAGCACCAGAAGCCTAGCGATTTGTTACAAGAGATAAAGATCCCAACATGGAAGTGAGAAGTAGTAAATATGGACTTTATTACATGACTGCCACGTACGAGGAGCAGGTATGATTCTATTTGGGTTATAGTCATCAGGCTTACTAAATCAACTTATTTCTTGCTTGTTAGCACTACCTATACAATAGAAGATTAAGCCTGATTTTATATCAGGGAGATTGTACATCTCCAAAGCGTTCCAATATCTATCATTTCAGGTAGAGGCGCACAGTTTACAGCTAACTTCTAGCAATTGAATTTGAGTACAACTTTTCATCCCTAGATAGATGGACAGGTCAAGCGAATCATATGGATGCTCGAGGTCATGTTAAGGGCATGTATGTTAGATTTCAAAGGTAGCTGGGATGAACACTTACCGTTGATAGAGTTTGCATACCACAATAGTTATCATTCCATCATAAAAATGACACCTTATGAAGCTTTGTATGGGCGTAAGTGCAAATCACCCATAGGATGGTTTGAAGTTTGTGAGTATCAACTTATAGGCCCATATATGATCCAACAAGAAGTGGATAAGGTTAAGCTGATTAGGGAGAGATTGCTAGCAACCCAAAGTTGACAGAATTCATATGCAGACAATCGATACTGAGATCTAGAAGTCCAAGTTGATGATTAGGTGTTCCTGAAGGTGTCACCTATGAAAGGTGTTATAAGGTTCTGAAAAAAGGGAAAGCTTAGCCCTAGGTATATATGTCCATACCTGATCATCACACGAGCTGGTCGTGTAACATACGAGTTGGACCTTCCAGCAGACCTTCAAGAGGTACATCTAGTGTTTTATGTCTCCATGCTTCGGACGTGTATTGGAGATCCTTCTAGAGTAGTACTAGTTGATGATGTACAGATCACCAAGCAATTAACTTATGAGGAGGTACTAGTTGCCATTTTAGATCAGCAGGTTCGTCGGTTGAGGACGAAGCAATAATGTGGAAGAGATGACTTGGGAAGCTAAGAAGGATATGAGAGCCATATATCCACACCTCTTCACTACTCCATGTATGTAATGGATCATTGCTTAATGCTTTTGTATACCTCAGTCAATATTCAAGGACGAATGTTCTTAAGATTGGGAGATTGTCACACCCCATACATATGTGATGTCGTATATTGTGTAAATGAATTTTTAAGCATGATTTAAATGATTTTAAAGTTATAATATTACTATATATGATGTTTGAATATAGAATATAAAGTTTGGAAAAAATCAGATTTAAGTTGCGGAAGAATCGATTAAGGATTTGCCTTGTAACAAAGTTTTTTGAGCAATTAATTTTGTGTGTTATATGAGTTATTTCGGGGACATATTATATACCAAATTTAAGGTCATGTAAGTTAGTTTCCAACTCTCTCGACCGCTCATTTATACGACGTCTGGATAAAGAGATATGGGCATCGGAAGAAGGGCCGGTGAAGCACATGTGGTTGACTTTTCAACCTTACTATAAATAGAAGACTTAGCCTTCTTTTTCCTCTATTTGCAAAAAATTCACGCCCAAGTAGAGCTTCCATAGCTCTCCAAGATGTTCCTTAGGGTTTTGAAGCAAGTCCATCATCCGCAACTCAAAATCAAGAAGTGAACACATAAACACGATCCTTATGACATAGATAAGACTTTGAAGTCCGCCTTTCTCCTTATAGCTCAAGTTTTGGAAAGAGCTTCATGGCTAAGAAATCTTGTAATCTCTTTATCATATCTATACTGTTACAACCCATATTCATGTATGTTAGATCACACCGTAAGTTAGTCGACATAAATACGAAAAGCGATTATCTTTGAGATGATAAGAAGTTAATCATATTGGCCTTAAATGATACAAGAGTGTATAAGAGTGGTTAACAAGTATTAGAAGTTAAACAAATCAAGGATGTTGTAACCCATATTTTTGGGTAAAACTAGAGGTTCTTAATATTCTCAAGAGGTCGTTTTTAAGGTATTTGAATCATATAATATCCGTATCATATGTTTTGAAGTCAAACGAGTTATGAAACAAAAGTCGACAGAAGTTGTCGCAACTTACGTACATAATTTTACTTATACTTTAGGTCAAATGTTACTAAATTTTCTTGCAATGATGGGGTGATATACCCACCAAGTTGAATATCTATGATTCTAGTTTTCAACTCATTAAACCATTCGTCGATACGATGTCGGAGTAGAGAGATATTCGCGTTTTTGCGAGACTTCACAAGTAGCTCTCTATGGGGCCCATATAGGCGGTTGAGATATATTGATATATATGAGATGCCTTAACCCCCTTTTAACTCTTTACTTTTCATTATCATCAGACCCTAGACACCTAAAAACACTCTCTCAAGGTTCTCTCATGATCCAAGACCCAAACAAAGGGCAAACAACACAAATCAAGTGTCCGAAATCCCGTGGTGCTAGTAAGTTTCTTGTTCTTCTTGTTGCTGATTTTTGTGTGGTTCCAGCTCACTTGGGAGGTTTTTTTAAGTGGTTTATGTTCTGTAAAATACTCCCTCAAGTTTTTAATATCAACCCTAGGTGATTTCAAGTTTTCCAAAGTGATTCTAGTGCCGGAAAACCCTAGTTTCGCTTCCTTGTTCTTGTGGCAGCATTGGAAGGATATTTCGTGGTGAATTAAGGTCAAATTGGATTTTATCTATCCATTTAAAGGTAAGTAACCTCTTACTCTACATGTATTTAAGATTATCCATGTTGAGGCTAAGTCGTTGAAGCTAAAACTTGTGAGTTATCTATCGAAAGACTTGTTAGTATGTTGTTGGTTGGTGGACTATGTTGGGAGGCTTAATATGATTATTATTGATGTTTTTTGGGCTGTTTCGTGATTGTTTTAACTCGTGGGAAGTCATATAATTAGGGGAGGTATTGTATGGTTCATCGTAAAATAGGTTGCGGTCGATATGTAATAGTTACGATGCTTAAATGATAACGACATTGTCATTTCTCTTGTTGTAGATTAGGGAGTCGTGACATTTGCATAGCTTGAGGTTGGGTAATATATACAAGGTATGTGAGGCTATCCCTTTCCTTCTTCTTTTGAATGACTCCGATTGTACAAAATGTAATGAACGAGCTTTTAAAGATACTTCACTCTTAGAAACTAGCAGTACTTACATTGTTTCCCTTCTTATGGAACGATTGATGTTGATGTTGCTTCTCTTATTCTTATGTTATCAATGTTGTTGGTACTTCTTGATTCTTATAAGATCCATGATGAAGAGTTAGTCCTAATAACGTGTACGAAGGTTACTGACCTTACATCACTCCGAAAGGTTCAGAATGTGATTCCAATGAGTCTAGTATGCACTATATATGTACCTATTTTACTCTACTGAGCCACGATATAGTCGGATAGGTACGATACCTATTATGCAACCACTGATCAATTAGGTTTTATCGAGCTCCACATGACCGGGTACGATTTTACCGAGCCTTATAATGGCCGGGTATGTTTTTACTAAGCCAATTATGGCCGGGTACGATACGATGATGATGCCTACAGAGGCATACATTTTAAAAAGTTTATGTATATATATATGTATCATGCATGTCAATAGCCCTCAGAGGTACTCATATGTTACAGGCTGTATATTTTCTATCCCTATTTACATTACTGTTCTTATTTACGCCTTCCTGCCTTAAATACTCAGTACTTTATTCGTACTGGCATCCCTTTTATTTGTGGATACTACATATCGTGCTGCAGGTCCTGATAGACAGGTAGGCAAAGCTCCCCCACCACAGTAGGCTGCCCAATTCAGCGGTTATTAGCGAGATCCCTAATCCAGACTTGCCATAGTCTTGGTATGAACTTTTGTTATAGACATTATGGGTATGTCGGGGCCCTATTCCAGCAATGTTATAGCATTTATTTTCCTTTAGAGGCTCATAGACAGGTGTTGACTCATGTATAGTTTGGACTGCCTTGTCGGCTGATTTTTGTTGTATAGTCTGTCATAGCAGCATGGAAGCTCGTACCTTATATATATCTTCATGACATCCTTGTCGACCCATGTTATGTATGTTCATGTCATTATATATCATTGTTGGTTGCTCATGATTCATGTCTACTATTCATGTTGATATCGTCGGCCCTTATAAATAATAAGAAAGGTTAGATAAAATGTACGTTGGTACTCGGCAGGTATGGCCCGGGTGCTAGTCATGACCCTCCAGTTTAAGTCGTGACACATACAAGCATAAGGAAGGGTGTGGATAAAGGGGGATAAGGTTTGGAAGCAAGAACACAAGAGGTATGTAGGGTTTTCACTTCGTTTTTGGCATGATTTGATTTAACTATGTTCTAGCCTTTCTTCTTGATCTTTTAAGAGTTGTTTAAGGGAAATTTAAGCATGTGTTGTATAATATTCAATTCCATATTTGAATTATGTAAGAAACTAGTTTAGGTTGGAACCTCAAAACACCACAAAAACAAAAAACAGCGAATCGCCCATTTGGCCTATGCCTTCTGGACTTCTGTTTATTTCGTTACTTTGATGTTTTCACGTATACCTAGCCCCCATATGATACTAATAGCTTCATTTAAGATTATATAAACTTAATTATCATGTATTTATTCTTAGATTATTTCTAAATCGTATTTAGACTTTCATGTCACAAGTTAGTCATTATAAGCTGACATTACGTTCATAATTCTGTTTTGTCGATCATTTTACACTATTGTGGAGAAGTGAATCCCCTTTAGATTGATGCTATCAACTTGGATAGGTATCCATTCTCGTGTATATTATGGTGCTTGCTGTTTTTTTATCATCCAGTTTTAGGGGAAACTCTACCAAAATTTTGGAAATTCAAAGAGTTGGAATTTTTTTAATTAGATTCTAGAGGGATCCTAATGAGTTAATTAGCCTTAGTATCTCATGTAAATACTCAGTTTCTCCTTAAAATGGGGATATGCTCCTCCATCCAACTTATGGACGACGAGCGTCAGATTACGTTTGTGATTCTTTTTATGGTTTCCTTCGTGATATCTTGAGTCCATATGATGTTGCCACATATGTTTTGCCTCATACATGCTTACATTGATTACGCAAGGGTGATATAGCCCATAACTCCATGGAGTCCTATTGACTGTATGTTGGGGGGAGATAACCCATAACACCAGCCAGACCTATTGATTATATATTTACCTACTAGGGGATATAACTCATAACATTAGTAAGGCATGTTATATATGCGTAAATAGATACAGTTTGTATTGCATGACTATAAATGAGGCTAGTTTAGATGTATAGTTACATGATCGGAGGGATATAGCTCATAACGCAGACATGTACCAATTCAGATAGTAGTTCAATTTCAACATAGTTTCTGCTTAAACTTTGGTTTAGTTCCAGATTAGTTCCTAGTTCAGATTTTGTTTAGCTTTTAGCTTATATTCAAATTTCCAACTTACAGTCATACTTTAGTATGCTTTCCACCCTACATACTTAGTACATATCGTACTCACGTCCCTTTCGGTCCATTGAGTTTCATGCCATGCAGGTATAGATAGATTAGCACTTGAGCCATATCAGTAGACCATCCACCAGTTGTTAGAGTCACTCCGCTTAGTCCCCGAGTTACTTAGATTTTGGCATGTGTACAGTCAGTAGTTTGGGTATGGCAAGACCCTATTCCGTCTAGTACTTTTTCACTTCAGCACTCCTAGAGGCATGTAGAGATGCACCTGTGCAGTTAGTTTGTTTTTATATGTTTGCTTCTATTAGCATTGTCGGCTTTTTAGATTGTATTGTTCTTATCAGCTATGCTTATGCTTGTTCGGTTTATCAGTTTATATTCCTTCTTAGTAGATTATACCAGGTTTAGTGGTGATCGGCACTTAGTGTCGTTATTCGTCTCGGCCCTAGGCTGGGTCGTGAAAGAAATTGTCTAAAAAACGGAATGGTACAAATAACTGAAGTAAAAATGTCAATACAAGTGAATCCACCCTAAATCTGGTATCACTGAGTGCATGAGATATATAGAATACGGAATACAAGGTCTGAATAAAATATAATATTATCTAGAAAACTTAATAGTAAGAACATAAGATAAAATAGGGGACTTTAAGGCATATGAATAACACATGTAATGCTACCTTGAGATCTCCAAGCAAAATCGGATACAGCTCACTGGCCACCACCGCTATTAGCAGCACCTAGATCTGCACATGAAGTGTAGAGTGTAGTATGAGTAAAACCTACCCCATATACTAAATATGTAGTAAGCCTGAACTTGGGCTAAAAGCAGTGATGAGCTTGGCAAATATCACGACCAAAAATCCCACCTCAAGGCTGTTATACCCCACATTTTCGTACATAGAAATGCACCATAAGTAAATTGATAAAATCTTGGAAATGAGATTATCCCGAGGTTAGCATACTTATGCTATTTACAACAAGTGATAAATAAGTGCCATGGAGGATAAAGGGTACACGAATTAAAGAAAATGAGTTTCGTTGAAGGTTGTCAATTTGGGATAAAATACGGTCCGAGTTATAATAGCCGATATTTATGGGCTAGCGCCTTATAAGGTACCATAGGACCATGATAGTATGATGGATAAAGTATGTTAAAAATGTATAGAATTTTAAGTAATTTGAGAAAATTCTTAATTTTTTGGGTAATTGGTTAATTACCGGGTAACGGGACATGTGACGACCCGGCTGGTCATCTTGAGGATTTACGCCCAGATCCCCTATTAACTACTTTCCCCGTATCTATTTTTGCTATTTTGATTTGCCGGGATGTTCAGTTTTGAGTTTCGGAGAGTTTTGGGACACTTAGTCCCTAATTGAGAGCTTAAGTTTGGAAAAATTTGACTGTAGTCAGAACAATGTGAAGATGGCCTCGGAATGGAATTCTGATGGTTCCGTTAGCTTCGTTGGGTGATTTCGGGCTTAGGGACGTGTTCGGATTGTGTATTGGAGGTTCATAGCTAATTTAGCCTTGAAATGTCGAGAAGTCGAATTTTGAAGTTTCTGGTTCGACAGTGAGATTTTGATTTGAGGGTCGGAATGTAATTTCGGAAGTTGGAGTAGCTGCGTAATGTTGAATGTGACGTGTGTGCAAAATTTTAAGTCATTCGGACGAGGTTTGATAGACTGTTTTTGATCGAAAGCGGAAATTTAGAGTTTTGGAGTTCTTAGGCTTGAATCCGTGGTTGATTTCATTTTGATGTTGTTTTAGGTGTTCTAAGGATTGGTATAAGTTTGGATAATGCTATATAAGTTGTTCGTGTTTTTGGTTGAGGTACCGGGGGCCTCGGGATGATTTCGGGTGGTTAACGGGAAGTTTGGAGTTGAGAGGTTGCAACTGAAGTTTCAAATCTGCTATCATAACCGCATCTGCGGCTTGGGGGCCGTAGGTGCGAGCCCGCAGAAGTGATAAGGGAAGTCGAAGATGCGGCCAAGAGGAAGATGGGCTGGATCCGTAGATGCGGAGGTAGGCTACACCTGCGAGGTCGTAGGTCCGGGGAGCATGTCGCAGAAGTGGAAATGTTGAGTTAATGAGAAGTCGCAGATGCGACCTTGGATTCGCAGAAGCGGGACCGCAGGTGCAGTGCATTGCCGCAAAAGCGAATTAGCTGGGCAGAAACATATAAATTCTTGCATTCGCGAATTTGAGCTATTTTCACCTCTTTTCAAACGGGAAGAAGCCTTGGGGAGCATTTTCAAGAGAGATTTTAGAGGAATTCATTGGGATCCAGGTACCCCCACTCAGACTTATCACGCTTGATATGAGGCATTCATAGAAACTCCGAGGTATATCTGCCGCGTCCGCAGACCGAAGAGTCCCTTTGTACTGTCCCTTTTGTATTAGCCCTTCCGTACTTTGTGTCTTTGTTAGATATTATGGAGTTAGACGTTTGTATACTTTCAAAGGCTTGTGATCATGAGATTCTGGGTTTTAGGAAATGTATTTAGCTTTCGAGAGTTGATATTGTGTATTCCAAGCAACACTTTAAATTACTGTTTTATTTCACTACTTCGGTTTTAATTATTTCTTCCGCAAATTGGTTTATTTTCCGCATTGTTAGGCTTACCTAGTCGTAGAGATTAGGTGCCATCACGATGGTTCACTGAGGGAGAACTGGGGGTCGTGACAAGTTGGTATCAGAGCTCTAGGTTCATAGGAGTCATAAATCACAAGCCGTATTAGAGTCTCGCTGATCGGTACAGAGACACCTGTACTTATCTATGAGAGGCTATGTAACTATTAGGAAAATTCGACTACATTTGATTTCCTTGTCATGCGAGATTTTGACATCACAATTCTAAACTTTTGTCTTCTATTCTCTCACAGATGGTGAAGACACGCGCTACCCGAGATGATCAGGCACCCGCGCCCCCTACTGCAGCCGTTAGAGGCCGGGGTCGAGGTATAGGTCGAGCACGCACACGTGGTGCATCCAGAGTACCTATACGAGCTGCCACCGAGGTAGAACCAGCAGTTCTAACTAGAGTCCCGACACCAGATACGCCTACTGCTACTACTACTCCAGCACTTCAGGAGACTCTGGCACAGTTCATGAGCATGTACACCACTTTGGCTCAGGTAGGGTTGCTTCCCCTTGCTGCAACTACATCTTAGGCCGGGGGAGGAGCACAGACTCCCGCCGCCTGCACTCTTGAGTAGCGAGTACATGTTGAGCAAGTCCCCAAGAATATTTCTGTACCGCCTGCAGTCCGAGATCAGCCCGAGGACAGGGCAACGGTTTCCGAGGATGAGCAGCTGAGGCTTGAGAGGTTTAAGAAGTACAAGCCTCCTGTATTCAGTGGTCTAGCATCGTATGATACTCTGGGATTTCTAGATGAGTGTTACCGCATTCTCTGTACCATGGGTATATCAAGGTCGAGCGGGGTTTCTCTCACTACCTTCCAGCTTCGAGGAGCCGCCTATGAGTGGTAGCGCACCTATGAGTTAGACAGTCCGGATGAGGCTGCTTCATTGACTTGGACTCAGTTTTCAGATCTGTTCCTGAGAGAGTATGTTCCTCAGAGCCTCAAGGACGCATGGCGCGCAAAGTTTGAGCATTTGCGCCAGGGTGCTATGACTGTCTCAGAGTATGATGTCTATTATACTAGTTTGGCTAGACATGCACCAACCTTGGTTTCTACTGTTCGCAAGAGGGTTCGCCGGTTTATTGAGGGCCTTATTCCTAACATCAGGTCTAGCATGGCTCGTGAGTTGGAGATGGATATTTCTTATCAGCAGGTGGTGAGCATTCTAGGAGGATTGAGGGTATGCATTCTAGGGAGAGAGAGGAGAGGGAGGCCAAGAGGTCTCGAGAGTTGGGCCATTATTCTGGTGCCCGTACCCCAGCTGCAGGCTGTCATGGTAGGGATTATATGAGTCACACTGTTCATTCAGCTTTTCCAGTAGCCAGTGGTATTCCAACTCCTCCTAGGCCTCAGGAGACTTACTATGCACCTCCGGTATCTAGCACACTCCTCCTGCGCGGGCTGCTTTCAGAGGTCAGTCCAGCAGACTTGGCCCGAGCTAGTCACAGCCACCACGTCCCACTAAAGCTTGTTTTGAGTGTGGTAACACATGCCATATGGCGACGAATTGCCCTAGACTTGGGAGGAGTGCGCCTCCACAGACTTCTCAGCCACAACGTGCCCCACAGACTTCTCAGGCTATGGTTACAGCTCCAGTTGCTACCCCACCTGCTCAGCCAGCTAGAGGTGGAGGTCGGGGAGGTAGAGGTTGCCCTAGAGGGGGAGTCCAAGCCTGGTACTATGCCCTTCTTGACTGTACCGATGCTGTTGCCTCTGATTCTATCATTAAAGGTATTATACTGGTTTGTCATAGAGATGCATCAGTTCTATTTGATCCAGGCTCCACTTACTCTTATGTGTCTTCTTATTTTGCTCCGTATTTGGGTGTACCTCGAGATTCTTTGAGTTCCCCTATTTATGTTTCTACTCCTGTGGGAGATTTTCTTATTGCGGACCGCATTTATCAGTCCTGTTTGGTTGCTCTTAGTGGTTTTGAGATCAGAGCTAATTTATTGTTCCTCAATATGGTAGATTTTGATATTATCTTGGGCATGGACTGGTTGTCGCCTCATTATGCTATTCTTGATTGTCACGCCAAAACTGTGATGCTGGCTATGCCAAGTGTATCGCGTGTTGAGTGGAGGGGTACTTTAGATCACATTCCCAGTAGAGTTATTTCTTTCCTTAAGGCTCAAAGAATGGTTGGGAAGAGGTGTGACGTATATTTAGCTTATGTGAGAGATGTCAGTATTGATACCCCTTCAGTTGATTCAGTCCTAGTAGTACGGGATTTTCCTGATGTGTTTCCAACTGATCTTCCAGGCATGCTGCCTGATAGAGATATTGATTTTGGCATTGATCTGTTGCCGGGCACTCAGCCCATTTCTATTCCTCTGTATCGTATAGCTCCTCCTGAGTTGAAGGATCAGTTACCGAAATTGCTTGATAAGGGTTTTATTCGGCCTAATGTATCACCTTGGGGTGCTCCTGTCTTGTTTGTGAAGAAAAAGGATGGTTCCATGCGTATGTGTATTGATTATCGCCAGTTGAACAAGGTTACAATGAAGAACCGTTATCCTTTGCCTCGTATCGATGATCTGTTTGACCAGCTTCAGGGCGCACGAGTGTTTTCTAAGATTGACTTGCGCTCAGGTTACCATCAGTTGAAGATTCGGGAGCCAGATATCCCGAAGACTGCTTTCAAGACTCGGTATTGTCATTACGAGTTCCTTGTCATGTCATTTGGGCTAACCAATGCCCCAACAGCCTTTATGCATTTGATGCACAGTGTGTTCCGGTTGTATCTTGACTCGTTTGTCATTATATTTATTGATGATATTCTGCTGTATTCCCGGAGTTGGGAAGATCATGAGTAGCACCCGAGGACAGTTCTTCAGACCTTGAGAGAAAAGAAGTTATATGCTAAGTTCTCGAAATATGAGTTTTGGTTGGATTCCGTGGCATTCTTAGGCCACGTGGTGTCCAGTGAGGGTATTCAGGTTGATCCGAAGAAAGTAGAGGCCGTGCAGAGTTGGCCTAGACCATCCTCAGCTACAGAGATGCGTAGTTTTCTTGGCTTGGCGGGTTATTACCGTCGTTTTGTTGAGGGGTTTTCATCTATTGCAGCCCCTATGACCAGGTTATCATAGAAGGGTGCTCCGTTCCAGTGGCCGGAAGAGTGCGAGGCGAGCTTTTAGAAGCTCAAGACAGCTTTGACTAAAGTGTTGATACCCAATTTTTTCCCTATATATTTTTTCAATATGCAAAATAACCTCAAAATGGCATATATATGCATATGTGAGTATATCCAAGTGTTTTATTATTTTTCCATAATTTTTAAAGGTTTTTTAAATCAATTTATTTCCCTCTTTTATCCATAAAACCCCAATAATTATTTCCAAAATTACTATTTTGGTAATTCATTTATTGGACTTTCATATTTATGCTAGAATATAGTTAAGATAATTTTTGCATATTTTTACAAATTTATTTAGTATTTTAAGCTAAATTGCACGTAATTGCAATATTAGACTCTTCTAAGATTTAATTGCGATTATATTCATAAAATCAAGACCTATATTTTTAAATTGTTAATTATATGTTATAAATCATTTTAGCGCTTTTAATTTGTTTTCAGAAATTAATTTACTATTTTTTATAAAATGAATAGGGAAAATGGCTATTTAAAATCTAGCCAGATTGACTTTCAATTTCAGCCTAAATTGAGCCCCAAATCAGACCCAATTTCCCAGCCCAATTGCAACTCAAACCCGACTGCTAACCCAATTTAAATGACCTAACCCGGATTCCCCACCTAACCCCTTTAATCCTAGCCGTTGATCATTTAGATCAACGACCACTATCCGCCCTTCCATAATTAAACCCAAAAGACCCCTTACCCTACCTCATTCTTCACCAAACGCCGCCCTTGAATCCTTCTTCTCTCTCAACTCTCTCTGAAACCTCTCATCAACCATAGCCACCGCCATCTAACCCCACCCTAATCCACCTCAACCCCTGCCTAATCCATGGCCTCTCATGGTCATTCGAGACATGTATCAGCCTCATATGGCTCCTGGATGATTGTTTCTGTGGTTTCATGGCCAGGCCTCGAATGGATCAGGTCCAATCGTTGCTCGACTTCAGTTCAGGGCCTTTCAAGGTAGATCCTTGACTTTCCTGGTTAGATCGGAAACTTTCACGGTCTTTCTCACCGTTTCTGGGTTTTCCAAAACCCTAATCTTTAAGATCTTTCAACTTCGATCTACTTTAAATTTGTACTTGCTATGAATTTCTTAAGTGTTTTCTCGAAGGTTCTTCAACTTTTCTTTCAAAATGACTCTTCATTTTCTCCGATTAGGGTTTCTCTTAACCTCTCTTTTAAAAACCTCTTCTCTGATTCTTGAGGTTGTTTTATGATTTTACTATGTTCAAACTACTTGTTATGCTTTCTTTCTACTTGAGTCAACATGTTAAAACCCTAGTTCCCTTTTTGTCTCATCTGAGTTCTGAAATTGCATGTTTAAATGGGTACTTGTTCGATTAAGTTCTTCGTTCTTGCTTGACTTATTTGATTATGAGTTTTACCATCTTTTAAACTCGATTATTGTGGAAAACCCTAGGTCTTTTGGTCTGAGACTGCTTGTTTGAATGTATACTTGACTCGATTAAAGGTTTATTGTTTCAGACTCTCTTTTCTTTTATGTGACTTATCTTATTCTGAGTTTCACTATCTTTTTAACTCGACTATTGTTGAAACCCTAACATCTCAAAAGGTTTCCTCACTTGTTACTGTGAGACCTTTACTTGTTTTGACTCTCTTCTTCACTTTGGCTATACGTGTGAGCCCTGACTATCTAACTTTGTTCACTACTGAATCCTATGCTTATTTCTTCTACTATTGTATGTTGTTTCTTTTGCCAATGCCCTTGGCCTCGCATGTCTGATGATTCTGTTCACTCTATTTATATACTGAAGTGTAGAATCATGTTTCTTCCTTGATTGATCTTGGTCTTGTGACTGATTGCAAAAGCTTTTCTTTTATGACCCCTAATTTCACTCGCCTGTTTAAAATTAATTGATTCCTTTCCCTTTACTGTGATGTTTTACCTTGCTGAATCCTTTCCCAAAATAAGCATATTTTGTATTTATACTTGATTGTTTACTGCATGATTTTATTGCCCATTTTATGGCAATAATCAATCTGTTTCCAAACTGATTTTCCTTCCTTTATTAGACCTGCTGCTACCCGTTAAACAGTGATTCCTTAATTAAAGGGAGCCACTTGTGGTAATGGGTTCTGACTTGTGATTGTTTCCATGTTTGTGTTAAGACTTTACTTATTATCTTATTCTTCACCTGTTTTCAATACTATAAATACCCACCCTCTTTTCTTCAAAGACACGAACAATTTGAGTTCAAGAACACACACTTAACTCAAAACTCTCATTTTCTCTATTACTACTTGTGCTACTGCTTTGTCTAGCCAGCTGAAAGCCATGGCTAGGCTGTGGAAATTTGCTTACTTTTTCTTTCTGCACTTTGTCTCTTTATTGGTATGTCCTAGTTAATTTTCAAGCATCAACAACAACATGTTTCTGTAATTGTTCCAACTTCTCTCATGTTTGTCTACTTCTGCTTATGTTTCTGCAATCAAGTTACATTACTAGCATGTTGAAATGTGTTCTCTTTCCCTTTTAAATTAATGCTCTCCTATGTGTATGAATCCCCACATCCCCTCTTTGTGTTTGTGTTCTCTGGCTGGTTTGTGGGCATGCCAACATCATCTATTGCTGTGCATGTCCAAACCTGACTCTTCCAAGGGTCATATGCTTCATGCAATGTATTCCCAAAACCCATGACCCCTTTGTGCAACTGCTAATTCTGTGTAGTTTAAGCTTTACTACTACTATTTTCAAATCACCCTTACCCCTTACCATTCTCAACCCGGTTTTAAATAAATCTCTGTTTCTGCACTTCCACTATACTCTTAGGACCTAGGTTCTACCCCTCTTGTGTGAGCCTTGCCTTGGGACCCTTGAGCTCCCTCTAAACTTGGACACATAAGAGCTGGCCCTTCCACACTGCACTTATCTCTATCTGGTTATGCAAACCTGGGTGTAAGCACTACTCGGGGTCCCTTGAGACCCTTAGGGAACTTTGATACACCCAAGTCTGAGAAAGGCTTTGAAACAAGTGGTACTTGAGGTGGTTTATTCCATAACTCAGAGAGGAAGTCAAGAATCAGGCTTCCTATGGTTGTAACTTCCTTTTTGCATTTTTCTAATGTAATTCAGTCATTTCGGTCTGTAATAAATATTGGGGGTTGGTTAGTTAAAAGGGATGGGTAATTATGCATGTTTAGCTATTAGAAGGGTAGAGAACATGCCTATAGGATGTATTCTATTTTAATTCAAGTTCTGCATGCTCCACTTTCACGCAGATAGAGAACATCCCTATAGGATTTGTTTAATGAACTCTGCATGTTTTATTACCACACTTAGATACCATGCCTATAGGATCTAAATGGCTATAATCAGACGTCATGTCTACAAGGTTAAAATCGGCTTCGAAATTAGTTTCATGTCTATAAGATTAAAATGAGTATTTTTTGAAGAAATCATGCCTATAGGAATTTTAAGTAAGTCCTGCCTGCTTCATTTCATGTTCAACTAGCTATCATGACTATAGGAATTAAAAATCAGCAATAATAGAGATCACGCCTATAGGATCTGAAACCAGTCTAGTTTAAAAATCAGTTTGACTCGTACTATTCTAAATTAGTTTTAAACAACCTACTCCTTTTATTAATACAATTTAGATAGCATGCCTATAGGATCCAAATCGCTTGTTTAAAACTGTCACTTCTTTGCTACATTCTGAATCAGTAATAGATATCATGCTTAATTCAAGGGTATTAAAAGGGTAGAGAACATGCCTATTGGATATGTTCTGTTTTAATTAAAGTTCTGCATGCTCCACTTTCACGCAGATAGAGAACATGCCCATAGGATTTGTTTAGTGAACTCTGCATATTTTATTACCACACATAGATACCATGCCTATAAAATCTAAATGGCTATAATCAGACGTCATGTCTACAAGGTTAAAATCGGCTTCGAAATTAGTTGTCATGTCTATTAGATTAAAATCAGTATTTTCATAGAAATCATGCCTATAGGAATTTCAAGTAAGTCCTGCCTGCTTCATTTCACGTTCAACTAGATATCATGTCTATAGAAATTAAAAATTAACAATAATAGAGATCATGCCTATAGGATCTGAAACCAGTCTAGTTTAAAAGTCAGTTTGACTCGTACTGTTCTGAATCAATTTTAAACAACCTATTCCTTTTACTAATACAGTTTAGATAGCATGCCTATATGATCCAAATCGCTTGTTTAAAACTGTCACTTCGTTGCTACATTCTGAATCAGTAATAGATGTCATGCTTATAGGATGTCACCAATACACACTTAGGCAAGCTTTAGGTGATAACAACAAAACTGAATCCGCCTTTGTTAATTAGTAACCACTACAACCAACAGGCAGGCCTGATTCGGACTTCTTATCTGAGTTATGTAATAAACTGGTCTGCTTCAACAACTAAAAATCCCCTGTCTTAGTACTTTAAATTCTGACCCTAAATGTGTTTAAGTCATGCTATTTCTGTTCTTTACTTGAGGAGGTATATATGAGCCTCTTAGTTGCTTACATGTTTCCCATTGTATGCTGTCCTAGGTGTTTTGAATGTTGCCTTGGTCTTTTTACCTTTAAAAAACCTAAGAGTCAGCCTAAAATCCTCCCTCTTATAGGAATAGTAGTCCTAAATTCCTTTGGGACTGATAGGAACGGGACGAGTAATATCATGCAATAGAGGTCGAGACCAATCCACGCTTTAATACCTTAACGGGGTGGGAAGGGTAGATATGGATATGATGACCGGTGTGCTAATATCACGTGTATCCCCTCTTCTGAGGAGTGTCATACCGAGTATCACATTGATTTAATCCATATTATAAATAAACCTAGGACCCCCCTCCTTTTATATTCTCAAGTATTTATAGAACTATAACTCATTTTCAAAATTCGCCTTTTAATTGTTTTCAAACTCTTGTCTGTTCAAACTTAAATCCCCTACTATTTGAGCCTATATTTGTCTATCTGCTAATTGTACAAAATTCACAAAACTATCTGGCCGGGAACCACACTAGTGGATCCTGAAGGGTGCCTAACACCTTCCCCTTAGGATAATTTCAAGCCCTTACCCTATCTTTGGTTATCAAAGAAACTTAGAAATGAACCCTAAGGTGTCCTAATGCACCTTAAATCATTAGGTGGTGACTCTTCAAATGCAAAACCCAGTTCCCAAAAGGAATGAGTTGTCCCATACCCAAAATGTCATAAATCCGATTTTCAGATGCAAAGAGGGAAAAAGGGGGCGCGACAGCATGGCGACTCTACTGGGGATATTAGGCTTTTACCACTTCAGATTGCTCTTGTGAATTTGTACCCTCCCTTATGTGCAATTACTTGTTTAATTCTTTTAAGCATTTAATTTCTTTTCAAAAGCAAAACTGACATATCTTCTTCGTTTCTTTCCTTTATTGGTGCTTTAAATTACGACATTGTTGTTTTTTATCGCTTCCTTAACATGCAAATACATTCCAACATGATTTTAATTGTTGCATAATCATTCTCAACATCATACTCCTCTCGTGCCAAACAAATACCATAGCAACGCTTATAATAAGTGGTCGCGTCTTCCTATATCATTACCCCCTAAATTCGGAAAGGCATATTTATGGTAAAACCAGTCGATCAGCGGTGCAGTCGATGGTTCTGTGCCTTCCCCCTTGAGTTGTCCAGTCAAGGGTACCAGTCTAAAACTCCATAGAAACCTTACTCTATTCAAATTGTGCATGCATCATAGTCAAACCTAGCCGACTTAGTTATGTTGTCCACATAATGATCCTTTAAGATAGCCTTGTCCAAAGTCCATTGGGTTTCCCTAAACCCAAACGGACATCACCACGTTCTGTGCACTTATTTGGAGAACTAAATGCTTCATGCTAATTATTGGTATTAAATAGTCGAGTCTGGTGGGGGTAAGGGCCTAACCTTATTTGTTTTGCAGAAATAGGAGGCACGAAGTCCCTAGATTCGGCATGGTCACCAATATCCACCCAAGACTGCTAAGCTGGTGGAAAGATCTCCACTCTAGTGATCAAACTCTCGTCCGAAAATATTTGGGAAATCTACCATCCCTTCTGGAGATCCAACCTAACAATAAGATCATAGAAGCTGCCATACTGTTTTGGGATTGTGAAAGGGCTGTGTTCCGCTTTGGAGACATTGAAATGAAACCCTAGATAGAGGAGATAGGAGGATTGGCCGATATAGTGTGGGAAACTCCGGGTTTGTTAATGCCAGAGAACCGCAAAGGCAGGGGTTTTCCTCAAATTGATGGGTTTAAAGAAGAATCCCGAATCGACATGTCTGAAGGAATCCTATATCCCTTTTGACTATTTGTATGAAAGGTACGGTCACAGGAAATCCTACCGTACCTACCTTGACGAGTTTGCCATCACATCCTTGGGGCACATCTATCGTAGGGTTTTCGTCTTCATGTTTTGTTTCCTGGGCCTGATTGTATTCCCAATGAAGAAAGCAAGAATCCATACCAGGCTGACTATGGTAACTAAGACCCTAATGGAGAAGTGTCAACGAGGAGCAAAGCACTTTAAAGGATGCAATTTATTACTTCAACTCTGGCTCATGGAACATCTCCAAAAGGGCGAATACCGACAAGAGATTCAGCGAAGGGTTGGGATGATCACATTGCTTTCCATCATCCAAAGCGAATGAATTACATCCCCAATATGTTCGCTCAGCTGGAGGATGCCAAAGGATGGGTTGAGCTATTTGATAATCTGATTGAGGAACGGGTCCAATGGGTGTTCGAATGGTTTCCAACCGAAGAATTTATCGCCAAATCTAGAGATGCACCTTTCCTGATACTAATTGGTCTGAGAGGAACATACCCTTACATCCCTCTCCGAGTTGTGAGGTAAGCAGGTAGGAAGCAGGTTATACCAAGGGTCGACAAGATGAGTCATTTTCGGGATGACTTCCAGAATGATGATAGTCCTTACAAGTGCCAAGCTCAGCATATGTGGCACTGCAAGATCATCATGGGGAGAGATGCCATCAAGCCAGACTCAGGTTGGTTGGAAGACAATCATGATGGTCTAGGCTAGCCAGGGTTTGCATAGGATTATAGATGAAAGGGCCGAGGCACAAGTCAAATACAACCAACTGCGCAAAAGGATCCAAGAATGCAAAAATGAACACTGCGAAATACAAGAGTCCAACCAAAAGCTGATTGAAGAATGGAAGGACATGGCTGTCAGTGGCAACAAACGACTAGGATACTTGGAGCGAGGCATAGTGGAATTGGAGAGAAAGTTTCTTAAAAGGGTCGAAGACTGTCAAAATGCTGAAGGAAGCGAAGGCGGACACCTAGCCAGAGCATACTTGTTGCTGGGACTTTGCGAGTTGGGGAAGCTGTTCGACGAAGCCAAGGATGCCGAATCTGGGGAAGGTCCTTCTGGGACCAAGTAGATAGGAGTTTATCTTTTCACTTTATAAATGTAATAAGGCCAATGGCCATTAGTGACTTTTATTTCCTGTTTACTTAGTGTCAATTTGGGATTCGTCTTATTTTCTATCAATAAAATGAGGCATTTAACATCCTAAGTTCTCCAAACCAACTTGTTGCTAGGCCTACCTCGGGCGCAAAGAGGTCCCCAAATTAGGACGCACTTTACTTTCCCGCACTATATGTTTAAATATTGCAACACTTTTTATGATCCTCACAAACTTTGTTACCTTTTTGTTTTTACTTTTTTTTATTATTCCCCTCCCCAAGGTTAGTTCGTGCACTCTAGCAACATCATCCTATTCCACGAGATCCAGAGGCCCTCCACCCACTCCTCCTCTTAGCCTTGTCAAAAACAAGAACAAAAGCAAGATGGAAGATTTGAACAACGTTAGAAAAGAGAATCCAATTGAACGGGTAGAGGCCACTAATGGCCATGGTACTCAGGTTCCTAAGGAAAATGTGTCACAACTGGAACAGAAGTTGTTGAAATTCCAAGAAGAGCTCGATCAGGTTCGGAATCTAGCAAGCCTGTCATTTTCCCTCGGCACCCCAGATGTCAACTTTCCCAACACTCAAAAATCCTACACCTCCTCAAAATATCCCAAAGCAACAGAATCATCCCGTTTCCCGCCATCACACTGTTCCACCAAAGACCCAATGCAACACATGCCATACCCCAAACAATACTCCACTACTTATCCTAGAACCCCAAGACTCCACAAACGACCACTTTCACACCTACCATAACACCTCTATCTATGTAGAGACCATGCCACACTCCGCCCAACCTATCTCAACCATACCCGAGTCTGATGAAAATGATTTGCTTATTAGAAACGTGGCAGAGGAACTTAAGAAATTGACTAGCCGGATCCAGGGCATTGAGGGAAGCAAGGGAATCGAAGGGCTAAACTATGAAGACCTCTGTATACAACCTGATGTCGAACTGCAAGAGGGGTACAAGCCTCCTAAGTTCTAGATGTTTGATGGTACAGGTGATCTAAGGATCCATTTGAGGACGTACTGCGACAAGCTGGTTGGAGTAGGTAAAGACGAGAGAATCCGCATGAAGATGTTCATGAGTAGTCTGAAAGGAGATGCGTTGTACTAGTACATCAGCCAAGATCCAAAGAAGAGGTCAAGCTGGGTATGCATGGCGTCCGACTTTATGGACAGGTTCAAGTTTAACACAGAGAATGCGCCGGATGTGTTCTGTATTCAGAATCTAAAGAAAAAGCCTACAGAAACGTTTCGCGAGTATGCTACTCGCTGGAGGTCCGAAGCTTCTAAGGTTAGACCTGCCTTAGAGGAGGAACAAATGAACAAATTCTTTGTCCGAGCCGAAGACCCACAATACTATGAATGACTAATGATGATTGAAAGCCACAAATTTTCCGACACTATCAAATTGGGTGAAAGAGTTGAAGAGGGTATCAAAAGCGGTATGGTTACAAACTTCGAGGCCTTGCAAGATACAAATAAGGCCTTACAATCCGGTGGTGTGTCCAAGAAAAGGGACGTGGGGGCCGTAATGGTTGCACAAAGGACCAAATCCCCTATCAAATACCAAACTTACCCAACACCTCCACTCACATACCCGCCCACTCCGAACTACCAAGCACCCTCACCCTTCTATCAAGCTCCACCACCCACTTATCAATCACCTTCACTTCCCATATATCAACCTACTTCACCTAGATATTCCCAACCCACACATGTCTACCAAACCTACAACGCTCAACCATCCCACTATCAATCACCTCCTGCACACCAAAACTTCCCTAGACCCCAACCTAATTTTGATCGCATTCCTCCAAAACAATATACGACCATTGCTGAACCCATTGACCAGTTGTATGAGAGACTCAAAGCTACTGGTTATGTCACCCCCATCCCTGCTGCAACCCCTCAGAACCCTTCTCAGTGGGTTAACCCAAACAAATCCTGCACATACCACTCCGGCATGAAAGGGCACACCATCGATAAATGTCGTTCCTTGAAAGACAAGATCCAGACTTTAATTGATAACAAGATTATTGTGGAAAAGGAATCCGCTCCAAATGTCCGTAACAACCCCCTGCCAGACCATAAGGGTGGAGGTATCCACATGATTGAAGTAGAGGATGATTGGGATCCCGAGGGATCAATCGGGTTGATCGCAGAAGGTGATGACCCAAAGAAGCCAATAGTTACTCTCAATCCAATCATAGTCCAGATTTAACCATCTGAGGATGCTGAGGTGAACTTGTCTGTACCACTTGAATTTGAAGCAACATTGTTCGCTAAGACACCAACACCAATTGAGGTTGAATTCGTGTCTCCGCCAAATGCACCCACACCGTTTGAAGTTGCAGTTTTACCACCCAAGGCATATGCACCATCCAGAGTAAGGATAGCCACGCCGATCCCAGTGGCAATGTTGACCATGATACCATTCCATACAAAGGTTGTACCCTGGGATTATACAGCCGAGGCAAGGAGGAAAGGCAAGGTCAGGTTCGAAGAGACTGTTGCAGCACATGGTATGACAAGAACTGGTAGAGTCTATACCTTTGAACATCTAACTGAGTCGAGCAAGCAGACCTCCAACCAGACACCCATCATTGAAATAGGTCTAGACGACCTTTGGAGAAAGATACAGGCCAAGGAATACTCGGTCATCGACCAGTTGAACAAAACAACAGTGGAAATCTCCATTTTTGCTTTGCTACAAAATTTTGAGGCACACAAGAATGCTCTGCTAAAGGTGCTGAGTGAAGCATACGTACCAAGCAACATCACTGGCAGGGAAATGGCTAACATGGTAGGACAAGTGCTGGAGAGCCATAAGATCACCTTTCATGAGGACGAGCTGCCACCTGAAGGTTTGGGGCACAACAAGGCATTGCACATCACCGTGCAATGCGAGGACTATTTTATCACTAGAATCCTGATCGATGGAGGTTCTAGTCTCAACATTTGTCCACTAGTAACACTCAAAAAGTTGGGTAAAGGACTGTACAAGATAAAGGATGGGGCAATCAATATGAAAGCCTTCGATGGTTCTCATAGGCCCACCATTGGCGAGATTGTTCTATGCTTGCAAATGTGACCGACATGGTTCGATGTCGATTTCCAAGTGATAAACGTGCCAACATCTTACAACCTACTATTGGGACGGCCATGGATTCATGCTACTGGGGCTGTGGCATCAACACTACATCAGGTAGTAAAATTCGAATGGAATTACCAAAAGGTGATCATTCAAAAAAGCGATGGTACCAACCCTATATACAGTCGTCAGAACATTCTGGCAATCGAAAGAAGAAGGAAGCTAGGTGGAAAAACTTACCATCACATCGAACGGGTAAATGCTGTTGACAAGGACAAATGGTGGGATAACAAGATCGAGAGTATACTGAATTGGAGTGGGTACAAACCTGGCAAGGGGCTCGATAAGAACCTCCAAGGAATCTCTAAGCCCATAAAACTCAAGAAGCATGACACTACTTTCGGTCTGGGATATGATTACACCTGGGAGGATTTCAACAACTGGTCACCACCATGGCACAGTCCTTACTATCCACTGGAGCAGCCAATACCACATTTGGAGCAGACTTTCCAGTAGGCCAACATTGTTTATGGGTCAGACAAAGAAGAAGCACTAGCAGCAGTGAAAAACTTGTTCGTAGAAGACAATGACATGGACTGTTGTGTTGTTCTCAAGGAGGAGGGGGAGGAAGGCCCTTCCATACAGGCTGTGAGAAGAGGGGCATGCCTTAATAACTGGACTATCAGGACAACCAGAGCCCGGCGAGCCTCAGGGTAGCAAGGCTAAAACAAGCATCATGCACCATTTTATTTACTAAATGATTTTCTTTTCCAATTTTCACTTCCCGCAATAAGATCTCCAATGTTCAGAACATTTATGCAATTTATCAAAGCATTTTGGCTTTTCTTATGAATCAAAACTCATTGTTATTTTTCTCTCATTACTTTACTTATACAACATTACTATTACTTATCTTGATGAACCAATGACTATGACATGCAATAAGACAATGCAATAAACTGGCATTAATTCAGAGGAAGATGACATACTTGACAAAATTATTAGAGAAGTTGAGAACTTTGAGAACAACCCTAAGTCCAACCTGGACGAGACCAAAATTGTTAACGTGGGAGATGCTGAAAACGTTAAGGAAAGACAAATCAGCGTTCACTTATCGCCATCAAAAAAAAGAAGGAAAACACAGAATTTCTAAAGGAATATGAGGACATATTCGCCTGGTCGTATGATGACATGAATGGTCTAAGTACGTCTACTGTGGCTCATAAACTACCAACCAATCCAACGTTCCCACCGGTAAAGCAAAAGCTCAAAAAGTTCAAGCCTGATATGAGTTTGAAAATCAAGGAAGAAGTCACGAAGCAAGTCAAAGCTAAGGTTCTCAGGGTAATAGAATACCCGACATGGTTGGCGAACATTGTGCCAATGCCAAAGAAGGATGGGAAGGTCAGAGTCTGTGTCGACTACCGGGATCTCAACCGGGCTAGTCCAAAAGACGACTTCCCTTTGCCAAATATACACATCCTGATTAACAATTGCACCAAGCATGAGCTACAGTCATTCGTAGATTGCTTCGCTGGTTATCATCAGATCTGGATGGATGAGGAAAATGATAGAGAATCACAGACAGTGGCACGAGAAGTTATCATTTGCTCTTCTAGGGTATTGTACCACAGTCCGCACATCAATCGGGGCAACCCATATATGCTGGTTTACGGTACAGAGGTTGTCTTTCCCGCTAAGGTAGAAATCCCTTCCTTAAGGATCATACAAGAAGCTGAGCTCGACAACGCGGAGTGGGTAAAAGTCGTTATGAGCAACTAGCCCTTATAGACTGAAAAAGAATGAATGCAGTCTGCCATGGTCAACTCTATCAGAACAGAATGTGCAGAGCCCTCAACAAAAGTGTCAAGCCAAGATAGTTCACATCGAGGTAGCTGGTGTTGAAGAAAGTTTTCCACATCAAGATGAAGCCAAAGGGAAGTTCTCTCCCAACTGGCAGGGTCCATACATGTTTTACTGGGTTTTGACAGGAGGAGCTCTCATACTCGCAGAAATGGACGGAGAAGTCTGGCCAAAGCCGATCAATTTAGATGCAGTCAAGCGTTACTATGTGTAATCTTTATGCTTTCCTTATATGATGTAAACTGAACTACGCCTGACCTGATTCCCGCTTAAGAGGGGATACTTAAGCAGCCCTATGGGTTCGGTCACAATTCAACAAAATTTTTATCTCCCCCAGCAATTGGAAACTAGGGCAGAATTTTGAGGAGGACCCTCAAAATTCCGAAGTAATTTCAGCCGATCGTCGCAAGTAACAGTCAGAAGCGTCAACCCATCAAACTGGGGCAGAGTTTTGAGGAGGACCCTGAAAATTTCGTTGCAAGAAAGGGTGCAATGTCCCGAACCACGTCACAATCGTCAGTTCATCTAAAAAAACTATTATGTCGTATTTTTACAAAATCATGCATATTATTGAAATTGCTTTGTTTAGCAACGCTACCCCAATGATACATACAGTATCACCAGATCAAAGTCGAGCAGGTCAAGCAAAGCCAGCGAGTATATGAACCTCCCCTTTTACAAAACTCACGATTTTTCTTTGGATGCAGGCACTTGGACTACGAAATCATCAAACATACTATATACCCATGGGACAAACATTATTCAGGAATACAACTCTCAGAACCGTTGCACTTACCAACATTTGCTATCCACAGACACCAGTGATATTTCGTATGTCACAATGTCCCCAACAATCACAATGTCGCAATCTGCTATCAGCTAAGAAAGCTCTACTACCATTTGCCATTTTATTTCTTGCATAAGGCTACTATTCTGCCTTCCGAGACTAAACGCTGTCTCCATCTGCATTTTGCATTGCATAAGGCTACCATTCTGCCTTCCGAGGTTAAGCTCTACCTCCATCTACATTTGCATTGTATAAGTCTACCATTCTACCGTCCGAGACTAAACGATGTCTCCATCTGCATTTTTGCATTACATAAGGCTACCAATCTACCTTCTGAGGTTAAGCTCTACCTCCATCTGTATTTGCATTGCATAAGGCTACCATTCTGCCTTCCGAGATTAAACGTTGTCTCCATCTGTATTTTCTCATTACGTAAGGCTACCATTCTGTCTTCCGAGGTTAAGCTCTACCTTCATCTGCCTTCATCCTTGCATGGCTGAAAGATCGCCTCATACTGCATCTGCATGGATGAAAGATCACCTCATACTGCATTTGCATGGCTGAAAGATCGCCTCATACTGCATCTGCATGGCTGAAAGATTGCCACATACTACATCGCATGGGCTAAAAGATCGCCACATATTGCATCTGCAAGGCTGAAAGATCGCCTAATACTACATCTCATGGGCTGAAAGATCGCCACATATTGCATCTCATGGGCTGAAAGATCGCCAAATTATTCGAAGGCGTCATCGTTCGGAGGCATCATCTTCATAGCCCGAGAACACCATGTCATGGCCTGAGGACCCCTTTTAATCTTTTGCATATCATTATTCAAAGGCATCATGGTTCGGAGGCACCATCCTCATAGCCCGAGAGCATCATTTCATGGCCTGCGAATCCTTTATTGTATGCCTCATGGACCAGGACTTCATGGTCTAAGGACGTCATCCTAACCATCCGAAGACAACATTCATGGTCCGACGAGAATTTGCATCATATTTAAATTTATGCGCGATATACGCTTGTATTATTTCTTATTGATGGTAAACCGGCAAGCAACGACCATCTCGGCAGGAGCGATCCCACTCTAATTCCTGCACCGATGTCGAACCTAACCATTCCCACAAACCTACCAATCGCTCGGCCCTAGATATTGCATCCGTTCTTGAAAAGTCTCCATCGGCATACTCCGCCGACGAATCCTGAACTACATATGGCCTGATTCCTGTAAAACCAGGGACATGTAGGCATCTCAAAAGCCAGAGTGCGGCCTATCTTCTTCAAACCATTTCGCTCGGTCAAAATTGGCCATCATATCTTTACCCGACAACTCTTTCATCCTTCCCCGGTAAAGAGGGGCAGTTGTTGATACCCAATTTTTTCCCTATATATTTTTTCAATATGCAAAATAACTTCAAAATGGCATATATATGCATATGTGAGCATATCCAAGTGTTTTATTATTTTTTTATAATTTTAAATGTTTTTTAAATAAATTTATTTCCCTCTTTTATCCATAAAAACACAATAATTATTTCCAAAATTATTATTTTGATTATTAATTTATTGGACTTTCATATTTATACTAGAATATAGTCAAGGTAATTTTTGCATATTTCTACAAATTTATTTAGT
The DNA here is from genome assembly GCF_000715075.1 of Nicotiana tabacum. Classification (NCBI taxonomy): domain Eukaryota; kingdom Viridiplantae; phylum Streptophyta; class Magnoliopsida; order Solanales; family Solanaceae; genus Nicotiana; species Nicotiana tabacum. The sequence goes on from NC_134095.1 coordinate 100,644,931, forward strand.
ATATTTAAGCTAAATTGCACGTAATTGCAATATTAGCCTCTTTTAAGATTTAATTGCGTTTATATTCATAAAATCAAGTCCTATATTGTTAAATTGTTAATTATATGTTATAAATCATTTTAACGCTTTTAATTTGTTTTTAGAAATTAATTTACTATTTTTTATAAAATGAATAGGAAAAATGGCTATTTAAAATCTAGCCAGATTGGCTTTCAATTTCAGCCTAAATTGAGCCCCAAATCAAACCCAATTTCCCAGCCCAATTGCAGCTCAAACCCGACCCCTAACCCAATTTAAACGACCCAACCCGGATTCCCCACCTAACCCCTTTAATCCTGACCGTTGATCTAAATTAGATCAACGACCACTATCCGCCCTTCCATAATTTAAACTAAAAGACCCCTTACCCTACCTAATTCTTCACCAAACGCCGACCTTGAATCCTTCTTCTCTCTCAACTCTCTATGAAACCTCTCATGAAACCTAGCCACCGCCATCTAACCCTACCCTAATCCACCTCAACCCCTACCTAATCCATGGCCTCTCATGGTCATTCGAGACATGTATCAGCCTCCTATGGCTCCTGGGTGTTTGTTTCTGTAGTTTCATGGCCAGGCCTCGAAGGGATCAGGTCCAGTCCTTGCTCGACTTCATTTCAAGGCCTTTCTCCGGCCAACCATGACCTTTCTCCGGCCATTCATGGCCTTTCAAGGCAGATCCTTGACTTTCCTAGTTAGATCAGAAACTTTTAAGGTCTTTCTCACCTTTTCGGTGTTTCCCGAAACCCAAATCTTTAAGATCTTTCAACTTTGATCTACTTTAGATTTGTACTTGTTATGAATTTCTTAAGTGTTTTCTCGAAGGTTCTTCAACTTTTCTTTCAAAATGACTCTTCATTTTCTCCGATTAGGGTTTCTCTTAACCTCTCTTTTAAAAATCTCTTCTCTAATTCTTGAGGTTGGTTTATGATTTTACTATGTTCAAACTACTTGTTTTGCTTTCTTTCTACTTGAGTCAGCATGCTAAAACCCTAGTTCCCTTTTTGTCTCATCCGAGTTCTGAAATTGCATGTTTAAATGGGTACTTGTTCGATTAAGTTCTGCGTTCTTGCTTGACTTATTTGATTCTGAGTTTTACCATCTTTTAAACTCGATTATTGTGGAAAACCCTAGGTCTTTTGGTCTGAGACTGCTTGTTTGAATGTATACTTGACTCGATTAAAGGTTTCCTGTTTCAGACTCTCTTTTCTATTATGTGACTTATCTTATTCTGAGTTTCACTATCTTTTTAACTCGACTATTGTTGAAACCCTAACATCTCAAAAGGTTTCCTCACTTGTTACTGTGAGACCTTTACTTGTTTTGACTCTCTTCTTCACTTTGGCTATACGTGTGAGCCTTGACTATCTAACTTTGTTCACTACTGAATCCTATGCTTATTTCTGCTACTATTGCATGTTGTTTCTTTTGCCAATGCCCTTGGCCTCGCATGTCTGATGATTCTGTTCACTCTATTTATATACTGAAGTGCAGAATCATGTTTCTTCCTTGATTGATCTTGGTCTTGTGACTGATTGCAAAAGCTTTTCTTTTATGACCCCTAATTTCACTCGCCTGTTTAAAATTAATTGATTCCTTTCCCTTTACTGTGATGTTTTACATTGCTGAATCCTTTCCCAAAATAAGCATATATTTGTACTTAGACTTGATTGTTTACTGCATGCTTTTACTGCCCCTTTTATGGCAATAATCAATCTATTTCCAAACTTATTTTCCTTCCTTTATTAGACCTGCTGCTACCCGTTAAACAGTGATTCCTTAATTAAAGGGAGTCACTTCTAATAATTGATTCTGACTTGTGATTATTTCCATATTTGTCTTAAGACTTTACTTATCACCTTATTCTTCACCTGTTTTCAAAACTATAAATACCCACCCTCTTTTCTTTCAAAGACATGAACAATTTGAGTTCAAGAACACACACTTCACTCAAAACTCTCTCTTTTCTCCATTGCTACTTGTGCTACTGCTCTGTCTAGCTCGATGAGAGCCAAGGCTAGGCTATGGAAATTTGCTTACTTTTTCTTTCTGCACTTTGCCTCTTTACTGGTATGTCCTAGTTAATTTTCAAGCATCAACAACATATTTCTGTAATTGTTCCAACTTCTCTCATGTTTGTCTACTTCTGCTTATGTTTCTGCAATCAAGTTACATTACTAGCATGTTAAAATGTGTTCCCTTTCCCTTTTAAATTAATGCTCTCCTATGTGTATGAATCCCCAAACCCCACATCCCCTCTTTGTGTTTGTGTTCTCTGGCTGGTTTGTGGGCATGCCAGTATCATCTATTGTTGTGCATGTCCAAACCTGATTATTCTTGGAGCCATATACTTCATGCAATGTATTTCCAAACCACTGACCCCTTTGTGCAACTGCTGATTCTGTGTAGTTTAAGCTTTACTACTACTGTTTTCAAATCACCCATACCCCTTACCATTCTCAACCCAGTTTTAAATAAATCTCTATTTCTGCACTTCTACTATATTCTTAGAACCTAGGTTCTGCCCCTCTTGTGTGAGCCTTGACTTGGGACCCTTGAGCTCCCTCTGAACTTGGACACATAAGGGCTGGCCCTTCCACACTGCACTTATCTCTATCTGGTTATGCAAACCTGGGTGTTAGCACTGCCCGGGGTCCCTTGAGACCCTTAGGGAACTTTGATACACCCAAGTCTGAGAAAGGCTTTGAAACAAGTGGTACTTGAGGTGGTTTATTCCATAACTCAGAGAGGAAGTCAAGAATCAGACTTCCTATGGTTGTAACATCCTTTTTGCATTTTTCTAATGTAATTCAATCATTTCGGTCTGTAATAAATATTGGGGGTTGGTTAGTTAAAAGGGATGGGTAATTATGCATGTTTAGCTATTAGAAGGGTAGAGAACATGCCTATAGGATGTATTCTATTTTAATTCAAGTTCTGCATGCTCCACTTTCACGCAGATAGAGATCAACCCTATAGGATTTGTTTAATGAACTCTGCATGTTTTATTACCACACTTAGATACCATGCCTATAGGATCTAAATGGCTATAATCAGACGTCATGTCTACAAGGTTAAAATCGGCTTCGAAATTAGTTTCATGTCTATAAGATTAAAATGAGTATTTTTCATAGAAATCATGCCTATAGGAATTTTAAGTAAGTCCTGCCTGCTTCATTTCATGTTCAACTAGATATCATGACTATAGGAATTAAAAATCAGCAATAATAGAGATCATGCATATAGGATCTAAAACCAGTCTAGTTTAAAAATCAGTTTGACTCGTACTATTCTAAATTAGTTTTAAACAACCTACTCCCTTTATTAATACAGTTTAGATAGCATGCCTATAGGATCCAAATCGCTCGTGTAAAACTGTCACTGCTTTGCTACATTCTGAATCAGAAATGGATATCATGCTTATAGGATGTCACCAACACACACTTTGGCAAGCCTTAGGTGATAACAACAAGACTAAATCCGCCTTTGTTAATTAGTAACCACTACAACCAGCAGGCAGACCTGATTCGAACTTCTTATCTGAGTTGTGTAATAAACTGGTCTGCTTCAACAACTTAAACTCCCATGTGTTAGTACTTTAAATTCTGACCCTAAATGTGTTTAAGTCATTCTATTTATGTGCTTTACTTGAGGAGGTATATATGAGCCTCTTAGTTGCTTACATGTTTCCCCTAGTATGCAGTCCTACGTGTTTTGAATGTCGCCTTAGTTTATTTACCTTTAAAAAACCTAAGAGTCATCCTAAAATCCTCCGTCTTATAGGAATAATAGTCCTAAATTCCTCTCGGACTGATAGGACTGGGACGGGTAATAGCATGCAATAGAGGTCAAGACCAATCCGCGCTTTAATACCTTAACGGGGTGGGAAGGGTAGATATGGATATGATGACCGGCGCGCTAATACCACGTGTATCCCCTCTTTTAAGGAGTGTCATACCGGGTATCGCATTGATGTTATCTATATTATAAATAAACCTAGTACCCCCTCGTTTTATATTCTCAAGTATTTGTAGAACTATAACTCATTTCCAAAATTCGCCTTTTAATTGTTTTCAAACTCTTGTGTGTTCAAACTTAAATCCCCTACTATTTGAGCCTATATTTGTCTATCTACTAATTGTACAAAATTCACAAAACTATCTGGCCGGGAACCACATTAGTGGATCTTGAGGGGTGCCTAACACCTTCTCCTTAGGATAATTTCAAGCCCTTACCCTATCTCTGGTTATCAAACATACTTAGAAATGAACCCTATAGGTGTCCTAATGCACCTTAAATTATTAGGTGGCGACTCTTCAAATGCAAAACCGAGTTCCCAAAAGGAATGAGTTGTCATATACCCAAAATGTCATAAACCCGATTTTCCGATGCAAAGAGGGAAAAAAGGGGCGCGACATACAGCCCCAGTTTTGATATTGCCTACAGGTTCGGAGTCTTATACAGTCTATTGTGATGCCTCAAAGATTGGGCTTGGAGTAGTGTTGATGTAGGTAGTGTTGATGTAGGGCGGTAGGGTGATTGCCTACGCATCCAGACAGTTGAAGGTACACGAGAAGAACTACCCTGTCCACGGCCTTGAGTTAGCTGCCATTGTTCACGCCCTAAAGATCCGGCGTCATTATTTGTACGGGGTTCCTTGTGAGATTTAGACTGATCAACGGAGCTTGCAACACCTATTCAAGCAAAAGGATCTAAATTTGTGCCAGAGGAAATGGTTAAAGTTGCTGGAGGACTATGATATCACTATTTTTTAGTGGCCGATGCCTTGAGTCGCCGGGCAGAGAGTTTGGGGGAGTTTGGCTTATTTACCAGTATCAGAGAGTCATATGGCGATAGATGTTCAAGACTTAGCCAGCCAGTTTGTGAGATTGGATCTTTCGGAGCCTAGTCGGGTTCTAGCTTGTGTGGTTTCTCAGTCTTTCTTATTTGATCGTATTAGTGAGCGTCAGTATGATGACCCTTATTTTCTTGTCCTCAAGGACAAGGTTCAGTATGGTGATGCCAGAGATGTGACTATTGGTGATGATGGGGTATTGAGGATGCAGGGTCGAATGTTGATGGGCTTCGGGAGTTGATTCTAGAGGAGGCTCACAGTTCGCAGTATTCCATTCATCCGAGTGCCGCAAAGATGTACCAGGATTTGAGGTAGCACTATTGGTGTAGGCGGACGAAGAAAGATATAGTTGGAATTGTAGCTCGGTGTGTCAACTATCAACAAATGAAGTATGAGCACCAAAGACCGGGTGGGTTGCTTCAGCAGATAGAGATTCCGAAGTGGAAGTGAGAGCGGATCACCATGGATTTTGTATTTGGGCTCCCACAGACTTTGAGAAAATTTGATGCTATCTGGGTGATTGTGGATCAGCTAACGAAGTCCGCTCACTTCATTCGTGTGTGTACTACCTATTCTTCAGAGCGTCTAGCGGAGATTTATATCCGAGAGATTGTTTATCTGCATAGTATTCCAGTTTCCATTATTTCAGATGGAGGTACCCAGTTCACATCACGATTTTGGAGGGCAGTTCAACATGAGTTGGGTACTCGAGTGGATTTGAGTACAATATTTCTCCCTTAGACGAATGGATAGTCCAAGCGCACTATTTAGATTCTTGAAGATATGCTCTGTGCGTGTGTGATTGAGTTTGGAGGGTCTTGGGATCAGTTGTTGCCATTGGTAGAGTTTGCCTACAACAACAGCTATCAGTCCAACATTCAAATGGCACCGTATGAGGCTTTATATGGTAGGCTGTGTAGATCGCCAGTGGGTTGGTTTGAGCCAGGGGAGGTAGACTATTGGGCACAGACTTGGTTCAGAATGCTTTGGAGAAGGTCAAGGTGATTCAAGATAGACTCCGTATAGCCTAGTCCAGACAGAAGAGCTATGCGGACCGGAAGGTTCGTGATGCTTCCTATATGGTTGGAGAGTGGGTTTTGCTTCGGGTATCGCCTATGAAGGGAGTTATGAGATTTGGGAAGAAAGGAAAGTTGAGTCTAAGGTTTATTGGCCCTTTTGAGATATTGAGGCATATTGGGGAGGTTGTTTATGAGCTTGCCTTACCTCCCAGCTTGGTAGGATCTCTTCTGGTATTTCATGTTCCGATGCTCCGGAGGTATCACGGTGATCCGTCGCACGTGTTGGATTTCAGTTCAGTCTAGTTGGACAAGTATCTATCCTATGTTGAAGAGCCAATGGCAATATTGGACAGGCAGGTTAGGAAGCTGAGGTAAAAGAACATTGTGTCAGTGAAGGTTTAGTGGCAGGGTCAGCCGGTCGAGGAGGCAACCTGGGAGATCGAGTAGGATATGCGCAGCCGTTACCCTTATCATTTCACTACTTCAGGTATGTCTCTATGCTCGTTCGAGGACGAATGAATGTTTAAGTGTAGGAGGATGTGACGACCCGGCCGGTCGTCTTAAGGATTTACGCCCGATCCCCTATTAACTATTTTCCCCATGTTTATTTCTGCTATTTGATTTGACGGGATGTTCTATTTTGAGTTTCGGAGGGTTTTGGGACACTTAGTCCCTAAATGAGAGCTTAAGTTTCGGAAAATTTGACCGTAGTCGGAACAGTGTGAAGATGGCCTCGAAATGGAATTCTGATGGTTCCGTTAGCTCTGTTGGGTGATTTTGGGCTTAGGGGCATGTTCGGATTGTGTATTTGAGGTCCATAGCTAATTTAGGCTTTAAATTCTGAAAAGTCAAATTTTGAAGTTTCCGGTTCGATAGTGACATTTTGATCTAAGGGTCGGAATGAAATTTCGGAAGTTGGAGTAGCTCCGTAGTGTTGAATGTGACGTGTGTGCAAATTTCAGGTAATTCGAACGAGGTTTGATAGACATTTTTTGATCGAAAGTGTAAATTTAGAGTTTTGGAGTTCTTAGGCTTGAATCCGTGGTTGATTCATCGTTTCGATGTTGTTTTGGTGTTCTAAGGATTGGTATAAGTTTGGGTAGTGGTATATGACTTATTCGTGTTTTTGGTTGAGGTCCCGGGGGCCTCGGGATGATTTCGGGTGGTTAACGGAAAGTTTGGAGTTGAGAGGTTGCAGCTAAAGTTTCAATTCTGCTATCATAACCACAGCTACGGCTTGGGGACCATAGGTGCGAGCCCGCAGAATCGATAAGGGAAGCCGCAGATGCGGCCAAGAGGAAGATGGGTTGGATCCGCAGATACAGGAGTTAGGCCACACCTGAGACCTCGCAGGTGCGGGAGCATATCGCAGAAGCGGAAATGTTGAGTTAATGAGAAGTCGCAGATGCGACCTTGGATCCGTAGAAGCGGGACCGCAAAAGCGGATTGGCTGGGCAGAAACATATAAATTCTTGCCTTCGCGAATTTGAGCTATTTTCACCTTTTTTTAAACGGGAAGAAGCATTGGGGAGCATTTTTAAGAGATATTTTCAGAGGAATTCATTGGGATCGAGGTACCCCCACTCAGACTTATCACACTTGAGACGAGGAGTTCATGGAGACTCCGAGGTATATCTGCCACGTCCGCAGACCGAAGAGTCCCTTTCTACTCTCCCTTTTATATTAACCCTTCCGTACTTTGTGTCTTTATTAGATATTATGGAGTTAGACGTTTGTAGACTTTCAAAGGCTTGTGATCATGAGATTCCGGGTTTTGGTAAATGTATTTAGCTTTCGAGAGTTGATATTGTGTATGCCAAGCGACACTTTAAATTACTGTTTTATTTCATTACTTCGGTTTTAATTATTTCTTCTGCAAATTGGTTTATTTTTACCTAGTCGTAGAGACTAGGTGCCGTCACGATGGTTCATGGAGGGCGAACCAGGGTCGTGACAGGACATTACCTAATTACCTAATAAGTTGATAATGATTAATATTTTCCACCCCACAGCACGTGGCAGCCACTATGTCTATGTACATATGACTCATACAATTTAGGGAAAGGTGCAAAACATTAAGGAATTCAAGAATTAAGTAATTAGTCATAAAGAATTCAAGACTTAAGTCTTCAAGGTTAAAGAACTTAGTGGTAACGTTGAAGACTTCAAGACAGAAGCCTTCAAGATTAAAATCTTTAGTCATAACGTCAAAACATTCAAAGGTTCATACAAACTGACCTTTCTAATTCAAGAGAAAGGTAACAAATATTCACGCAAAGTAGGAAACTGATTTTTCCCTTCTCCGATTTTGCTGTCACGAGTTTTGTCGCAATTGTCGTGTGTTGGAAGGATTGTCAAGAGAATCGGCTCAGGTATGTTAAGGCTATCTCTTCTTTCTTTTTGGCATGATCCAAATAATACATATGAAACGAGCAAAATACGCAACTTTCATAAATGACTCTATTCATAGAAATACTAGGGGTGTCTATATTCTTGATTCCCCATGAATTATTATATCTTCTGTTCATGGGTCCCAAAAAATTACGTATTTGATAAAGTTTATCCGAAATGTATATTGATTTTTATGGCATTTCGAGAAAATCTTGTTAACGTATTTCATATGCATTTCATGCATTTATACATATACATTGACCCATGACCAGATGATATTATATAAGCGTATATATGTATATTATATGTATGTGGGATATGGGAAAAGGTTACAGCGTTATATACACACCACCACCTGATCAGCTAGTATATGTTGAAGATTTTGCCCATAGTGGCCGAGATGATATGATGGGATGTCCTCAGAGGCTTGATGTTGTGAACATATGTACCTATGTACGGCATGACATTCATATGAATATGCATGACACTATAAGTATTTCATGATTTACAGAGTTATCCAAACATACAGGTTGAGTCATTTACTCTATATTTCTTCCATGTCTTTTATGTACTTATTTATGTGCCTTACATACTCGGTACAATATTCGTACTGACATCCCTTTTTGCTTGGGGACGCTGCGTTTCATGCCCGCAGTTCTCGATAGATAGGTCGAGAGTCCTCCAAGTAGGCGATCAAATCAACAGAAGATGTTGGTGCACTCCATCTGCTCTAGAGTTTCTTATTTGGTCAGTATGATTTAGATGTGTATTGTTTGGTATGGTGGGGATCTGTCCCGGCCTTTATGAGAACTCTGTGTGCTTAGAGGCTTGTAGGCAAATGTCATGTACGTAAAAGATTGTATGGCCTTGTCAGCCTATGTTCAGTGTACGAGTGGTTATTTTGGCCTTATAGGCCAGTATGTCATATGTCTTAATTTTTATTCCCTTGTGCTTTACTCCGGTTTATTTACCTACGATATAATGATATGAAAGATAAGTTATGTTGGTACCCAGTTGAGTAAGGTACCAGGTGCCTGTCGCGGCCCATCGGTTTGGGTCGTGACAAAAGTGGTATCAGAACAGTTCTGTCCTAGGGTATCTACAAGCCATGTCTAGTAGAGTCTTGTTTATGGGTATGTCATGTACAACACTTATAAGCAGGAGGCTATAGGGCATTTAGGATTGTTACTCTTTCTTCTTACTCTAGATCATGTGGTAGAGATGAGTTGTAAGAACTCAATTTCCTAAACTCTATCTTATTCATAATGCAACGATGACTACATCCAGAAAGACGCTTGGTAAGAGATATAGCTGTGGAAGAGTTGAGTCAAAGGAATTCGATTTTTGCATCATGCTTATGATGAGTAAACGTAAGGTCTTCAGTAAATCATGTGTGTGTAAGCTCCTTGGTAAGGATCCCTAAGGTAAGAATACATATCCACTCTTACAGTAAAAAGATTGGAAGGTAGACACAAGTTTCAGCAAGTAAAAGAAACAAGGTGAAGAAGGGTACGAGATACCCAGTTAATAAAGATTATCATGATTTACCATTCAGGAAGGGAGATATAAACATTTTGAGTTACCTTCAATAGTGACAGATGTACGTACAATCGGCCACACCGATCTTAGTTATGCCCTATGGGAGCTAACAGATATAGTTTAAGAGAAGAAAGGGTTATCAGGATCCGGGTGGGGTTAGAGTAACCCAAAATGGGGGATGGATTGGTAGAGTTAGTTGACATTTCCGAAGGATAGTGCAAATGTGGTAATGGATCTCCTTGTGAGACACTCAGATGGTGCAGTATAAAATAGTACAACCAGATATGAGTACTATAACGATAGGCACTGGGAGACTTGAAGGGACAAATATTATCTTAGTGTGGCTTCCGCCCCTAGTAGAGGAGGAATGTTAGGCAATTCAAAGAGCCAATGGATGGAGCAAAGGGAGTTAATAGCAAAAGAATGTCTTGTTCGAGTTTTCAGAATAAAGTAATAGACATAGATGTTAGCATGAAATAAGAAGAGAGTTAATGAAGCATTATGAGTAAGATGTGATACATGGATGACAATGTTAGGTAAAAAAAAAGATAGTATTATAGAATCTACAGTCAAGTGAAGGAAAAGACGAAAGGTGACAGTCCTTGAGATAACAAAAGAGTATGGGCCATAAAGGCATATCCTCATTTCAAGGAATAAGTTCGTGACTCCAATGTGATTACCAAAAGGGAGAGTTAACCACCAAAGTAATAGAAATTAGTATGGGTTGGTGAACAAAATAAACTAAACGTGAATTAGCGACTGAGTGATTGGATGATAGTTGGCATCATGAGAATTTCAGATTTCTCTGGCGATAATATAAAGGACAACAGAAGAAGATTCATGAGAAATTCAGAGAATGGTCATTCAGGAAGACGCTTCCCTAAAGCAAGCAATGTGAGTAAAGTTAAGCTTAAGGGACTATGTGTGCCAGTTACACTAAGTGCCACCCTCACGAGTAAGGAATTTCGTTATCCTTGGTACAGAAGAATTACCGCAAGGCAAGTAAGGGTCCTCGATGATGTGACAAGATGCCAAAGATGAAAAGGTAAAACATCTATAGGTAGATCGTCATAGCATTAAATCTTAGTACTTCCCTAAAGGGGGAATATGGAGTAACGTGGTATTAAGTCAAAATTAAGTGGTTCTAGTAACTATAGAGTGGTAAAAAAGGAACGCGATAAAAATAAAAAAGGGATGAAATTGCACTTATCAAATCCTACAGATATGCTACGATTCCAGAACATTATGCAAATGCGACGTCAAAGAAAGGAAGTAAGGGTTCCTGCCCGGAATGTTATTGAGAAATAAGGAGCCAGTGCGAGAGGTAAGTTAAGACAAGGAAATAACCCAAGAAGGATTATGCATAATATTGATATGAGAATGAGTCAACGAGTAGTTAATAATTGATTCGGTAAGAGCCTAGTTATTTCCAGACAAGAGGTTGCAGACAAATCAGCAGATCGTGCAAGATAAACATAGGGAACCCCAACATGGGGAATTCATCCTTGCAGTTATGACATCGTGACCCTTGAGAAATATTCAGATAGGAGTTGGGATAGTTAAAGGCATCATATAAGTGTTACAGAAATAAAAGAGAGTGCCACTTGGAAGACAGTCAAAATATCAGTTCAGAAGCAGCCCTACAAGCATAAGGGCATGGAGGTAAGTAACTATGGATAATTATAGGAAACGAAGGACATCAAAAGGTACGTCGAGTATACGATGTAATAAGCTCGCAGTAATACAAGAGTTAGAGGGTCCTCCCTAAGTACTAAAACGAAAGACTAGCCGAGGGAATAACGAAGAAGGCTTCAGCCTAAGCATACTGACCTAAAGAGGAAATGGTCTTGTAACAACAGTATCACAACAACATTGTATGCACTCCATAAGAAAGTGGCACCTACCGTGGCTAATGAACGGGAAGTGAAATCAGAAGTGATATCCCAGATCATATGACTTGTATGGAATTCCAATGTGCGTGGGCACTAAGGTAAGCTAAGTATGCACACGAAAGGGGGAAGAAAGACCAGAAAAAGTAAAAGCTTACATTTAAAGAAAGCTGAGAAGGAACAAAAAGGAATTATTCGCTCAATAATCTGGACTTAGTTACGTTATGGGTACACTTAAGAGTTTGGAGTTTTATACTTGCTGCATATACAACCGTGGAAGATTCCAGTATCAGTTAAAAGAAAGAATTGAGCCCAGGTCATAGATCGAATTGTTAAAGGATTATATCATGAATATTCCATAGCGCCCATAAAAGGCTAAACATAATAACTAATACCATGAACTACAGATTAGAGATAGCTTAAGCCTACATAAAGGTTGATCAGAAGAAGGAGGAAACTAAAGAGTTACATCAACGAAGTAAATCAGGAATCTGATTATTGGACCCAGAAAATCATAGAAATCGTGATTAAGCACATTACAGGGTCACTCTTAATATCATAGGTACAAGAGGGATAGTGCAACAACCATATTCTATAACGGCCTTATGATAAAGCCAATTAGAAAAGTACCAGCCTCATAAGAAGTCAGTACGAAACTTCCATCGGATTATGTATGCACTAGAGGTGCAAGTATTATAGTAGAGCTTCAAGTTATGGACGTAAATTACACCTAGGTGGAAGGGAGGTCATGAAAGAGATAGAAGATACGATGCGAGATTTTAAGATAAGCAAGGTAAAGGTGAATAATGTACGAGATACTCAAAGGCAGAAGATCGTGAATAGTCCATTCTTCAGATAAAAGAGTAAAAGCGCGGGGATTCAGTATCTAAGAATAATAGTGGCGTCGTCAGTAGCATATCTTCCAGCCTATCGAAAAGCCTGACTGAGAGAGTAAAGAAGAGTTAGAGACGATGTGATGTCTCGTTTGACGTTCCAAAATGACATAAGGAAATCTATAATGCAAGCAAGTTGAAAGATTGCAAGTAATATAAATAGAGTTGTGTAGGTGGCAAGCTATTGTATGGTGAAACGACAAGGTTCTAGAAGATAGGAGTAAGGATAAGAACGGGCGAGTGAGAAGGTAATGAAAATGGACAAGTCCTCAAGATTAAGCCCATGAAAACAAGAAGAGCAGATAATTTCTCTAAATTATACAAAGCTCACTATAGCCTGAATGAACTGAAAAGAGTCTAAGACTAATAGCATTTAGAAGAGATGGAATGTTGCCCTGGTAATAGCATGATGGTGTAATTGTGATAGATAAAGGATGATGTTTAGGCCTTCGACTGAGTAATGATCTGACGAAGAAAAGAAAGGGATCTCATGAATTGGCCAGGGTTATAATACCCACGTAAGGTGAATCGCAATGGGATGCTATAAGATACGGTTATGAAAGCATGGTATCACCCCGGGTGGATCGGTCTAATCATTTCAGATATTCCCCGATGAAATGTGAACCCTAGTGGCAGTATTACATAAAAGGTTAGGATATCAGGGGTAGATTATAGATCAATATTGAGGTGAATCAACAATGGATGGAGAAAAGTTATAAAGTATGAGATGAGATTAGGTCGTCATTCTTAAGATGAACGGTAATGTGAAAGCATTGAAGGACATAGATTTATACATATTGGATAAGCAATGAAAGTAACCTGGAATTTGGTAGCAGACCTCAGTAAACAGAAATCGAGGTAAGATTTATGGTATAAAATGACATACTTAGATATAGTAAAGTCATACGGATGGATAACTGGGTCTATGAAATAAGATATAGCAATATTCGTAAGTTTGGCAAAATACCGAGCGAAGAACTTCAGTAATGGCTAAAAATCGGAGGAAAAAGGAAAGAAGAGACGCATAAGCGCACTTACAAGGTCAGAGTGGTACAGGCTGCATGATAAAAGGTAGCAACAGTTACGAGACTGGAAGGATTCCGACCATAAGTCGTAGTGTAAAAAAATGGCCTAAAGGGGGGAGTGCCCTGGACTTTGAACTTATTCACAGAACAATTGCCTAGATGGAAAGAAAAGCACTAACGTATTCATAGGAGCTATGGGTTATGAGAATGATAAGTTCATCAGATAACATTCGGGGACAAATATTCCAAAGGGGGGAGTGATGTTACACCACACATTTTTGTATGTAGAAATACGCCATAAGTAAATTAAAAAAATCTCGAAAATGAGATTATCCCGAGGTTAGAATATTTATTCTATTTACAACAAGCGATAAGTAAGTGCCATGAAGGATAAAGGGTACACGAATTAAAGAAAATGAGTTTCGTTGAAGGTTATCAATTTAGGATAAAATACGGTCCGAGCTATAATACTTGATAGTTATGGAATATGTCACGACCTCGGTTCGCCCCCTGTGAACCATCGTGACAACACCTAGTCTCTACAACTAGGTAAGCCTAAACTTGCTGAAGATAGCCAAAACTTGCAGAAGTAAAACAATTTAAAAATAGAAATAAAGCAATAACAGTGTTAAATGTGCCGCTCGGCATACACCATATTTATATAGATCTCAAAACCAATATCTAAATCCAAGACCCGGAAACCTACGAATCACAAGCTAAGAAAAAGAAACACTACATAGCTCTAACTCCGGAATTTATCTAATAAGAACAGAAAGTACAGAAGGGCTAAATACTAAAAGGCAAGAATAGAAAGGGACTCCTCGGTCTGCGGACGCGGCAGATGTTCCTCGAAGTCTCTAAGTAGTCGCCTTCCTCAAGGATGGTAGGCCTGAGTAGAAGTACCTGGATCTGCACATGAAAAACATGCGCAGAAGGGGCATGAGTACACCACAGCGGTACTCAATAAGTGCGAAGCCTAACCTCGGTCGGGTAGTGATGAGGAAGGTTAGGGCTCTACTGAGGTTAAATACAATATAAGGTTTAACAGTGTGGAATAAAACAGTATAAATAAGTTCAACAGTAAGAAATAACATAGAAGTGATAGGACAACAACAACTAGAACAGAGACAAACCAAGCCACGGAAAGAAATACAGCTCAACATAGAGATAACAATTGGGGCACCTTCCAAGATACCGTCCTGTAGTCCCAATTACAACTGTCCAGTGGATCTCCCAGGATACCGTCCCATAGTCCATCATATATATGTCCAAAGGTTCTCCCGAGATCCCGTACCGTAGTCCAACTATCAATGCGCGGGGATATACCGGAATCCCGATCTGTAGTCCCAAATGTAAATACCCAGTACTAGGGGAATCTACCGGGTGCATTCCCGTAGTTCCATATAACTGTGCAGAGGGATGTACTGAGAATCTAACCCGTAGTCCCAAAGTAACTGTGCAGGGGGATCTACCGTGAATCTAACCCGTAGTCCCAAAGTAAACAGACAAGGGGGAGCTACCGGAATCCCACATCTGTAGTCCCAAAATAAATACACAGCAGCAGCAAGAAGATAAATAGAAATAGCAAAATTCATATGAAGGCAATAAGTGATTCTAGCGTAGTATGCTGCACATAATTCAAGTAAGGCAGGTTAAATCAAATGAAGCAATAAGTCACTTAGACATGCTTTCCTAAGTTAACAACAGGCTTAATAGTGCAAGTGATAGAAATAGGAAAGGAAACATACTAGTAAGTACTTAAAGAAAACCGAATTTCCAACAATTAGCACAAGCACACACTCGTCACCTCATGTACAAGGCATTTCAATTACCAAATATACCAATCCTAAGGGGAAGGTCCCCCACACAAGGTTAGACAAGCGACTTACCTCGATGCCACGAACACAATTCACGATTAAACTATAGCATTACCCCTTAATTCCACCATCAATTCACTTATATCTAGTCACAAGTTACTTAATTACATCAATAAACGCTAAATGAATCAACCCCAATGCATGAAAATGAGTTTTCTAAAGTTTTTCCCAAAAAGTCAAAAAATTGCCCCCAGGCCCATATGGTCAAAACCCAAGATTCGAACCAAAACCCGATTACCCATTCCCCCACGAACTCAAATATATGATTTGTTTTGAAATCGTACCTCAAATCGAGGTCCAAATCCCCAATTTTGGAAAAACCTAGGTTCTACCCAAAACACCCAATTTTCCCCATGAAAATCATTGATTTTGAGTTGAAATCATGTTAAAAGATGTTAATGATCGAAGAAAACTAGTTAAAAATGTCTTACAATTGATTTGGAGAAGAAGAAGCCTTTGAAAAATCATCCTAGGGTGTTTATGTTTTGAGAGGATATGAAAAATGAGTTTAAAATCGGTTAAGTATAAAAGTTGCAGGTCACAGGTATGGGAAATGCGAACAGGGGTTTGCAATACTATGTTGGGAAATGTGAAATAGGGCTCGCATTTTCGAACCCTTCAGGAAAATAGGACCTTCGCATTTGCGAACAGCATGTCGCATTTGGACTTGGAAATTGCGAAGAATGGGTCACATTTGCGACCCAAGGCTGAACAGGGATTTTCGTATCGCATTTGCGAACAAGGCAGGCCTGGGTTGACTTTCGCATTTGTGATCCAGCCTTCGCATTTGCGAGCTCGCATTTGCGAAGCCTGCAGGCCTGGGCATACCAGCTAAAATTTTGTAATTTTCTAATTTCAAAATGCACCCCGCGGCCTATCTAAAACTCACCCGAGCCCTCGAGGCTCCAAAACAAATATACACACAACCTCAAAAACATCTCACAGACTTATTCGTGTATCATATCACCAAAATAACATCAGAAACCTTGAATTAAACCTCAATATCAATGAAATTTCTCAAAACTTCTTTAATCACCGAACTTTCCAATTAGGTCCGAATCACGTCAAACGGACTCCGTTTCTTACCAAACATCACAGAATTAACTTAAATCATATATAAGACATATATCGGGCACCGAAACCAAAATACGGGCCTGATACCAACATGTTCTAATCAAATTTCATTTCCAAATCCTTTAAACAATTTTAGTAAATAATTTCATTAAAAATTCATTTCTCGGGCTTGGAACCTCGGAATTCGATTCCGGGCATACGCCCAAGTTCCATATTTTCCTACGGACCCTCCAAGATCATCAAATCACTGGTCTGGGTCTATTTACCCAAAACGTTGACTGAAGTCAAATTAAGTCATTTTATAGACAAAATTTATCATTTTCACAGATTTCACATATAGGCTTTCCGGCTACATGCCCTGACTATGCACGCAAATCAAGGTGATGTTAAAAGAGGTTTTTAAGGCCTCGGAATGCAGAATTTTATTTTAAAACAACTGATGACCTAAAAAGGTCATCACATTCTCCACCTTTAAAACAACCGTTCGTCCTCGAACGGATAAAATAAAGAATTACTTAAGTCGGGGAAAAGATGGGGATAACGGCTCCACATATCCCACTCGGTCTCCCAGGTCTCCTCCTTGACCGGCTGACCCCGCCACTGAACCTTCACTGATGCAATGTTCTTTGACCTCAACTTTCTAACCTGTCTGTCCAATATTGCCACTGGCTCCTCAATATAATATAGATCCTTGTCCAACTGGACTGAACTGAAATCCAACACGTGCGACGGATCGCCGTGGTACCTCCAGAGCATCGAAACATGAAATACCGGATGAACTCCTGCCAAGTTGGGAGGTAATGCAATCTCATAAGCAACCTCCTCCACAAGCCTCAATATCTCAAAAGGGCCAATAAATCTCGGACTCAACTTCCCTTTCTTCCCGAATCTCATAACGCCCTTCATAGGCGAAACCCGAAGCAGAACCCGCTATCCAACCATATAGGAAACATCACGAACCTTCCGGTCCGCATAACTCTTCTATCTGGACTGGGCTGCATTGAGTCTATCCTGAATCACCTTAACCTTCTCTAAAGCATCCTGTACAAGTCTGTGCCCAATAGTCTAGCCTCACCCGGCTCAAACCAACCCACCGTAGTTCAACATCGCCTCCAATATAAAGCCTCATATGGTGCCATCTGAATGCTGGACTAATAGTTGTTGTTATAAGCAAACTCCGCCAATGGCAAGAACTTATCCCAAGACCCTCCAAACTCAATCACACACGCACTGAGCATATCCTCAAGAATCTGAATAGTGCGCTCGGACTGTCCGTCTGTCTGAGGGTGAAATGATGTATTCAATTCTACCCGAGTACCTAACTCATGCTGAATGGCCCTCCTGAACCGTGATGTGAACTAAGTACCTCTATCTGAAATGATGGAAACCGGAATACCATGCAGACGAACAATCTCCCGGATATAGATCTCCGCCAACCGTTCTGAGGAATAAGTAGTGCACACAAGAATAAAATGCGAGGACTAGGTCAGCCGATCCACAATCACCCAAATAGCATCGAACTTCCTCAAAGTCCGTGGGAGCCCAACTACAAAGTCCATGGTGATCCGCTCCCACTTCCACTCCGGAATCTCTATCTGCTGAAGCAACCCACCCGGTCTCTGGTGCTCATACTTCACTTGCTGACAATTGAGGCACCGAGCTACAAATCCAACTATATCCTTCTTCATCCGCCTCCACCAGTAGTACTGCCTCAAATCCTAATACATCTTCGCGACACTTGGATGAATGGAATACCGCAAGCTGTGGGGCTCCTCCAGAATCAACTCCCAAAGCCCATCAACATTGGGTACACAAATCCGACCCTGCATCCTCAATACCCCATCATCACCAATAGTCACATCTCTGGCATCACCGTACTGAACCTTGTCCTTGAGGGCAAGCAAGTGAAGGTCATCATACTGCCACTCCCTGATACGATCAAATAAGGAAGACCGAGAAACCACGCAAGCTAGAACCCGACTAGGCTCCGAAAGATCTAATCTCACAAACTGGCTGGCTAAGGCCTGAACATCCATCGCCATAGGCCTCTCCGATGCTGGTAAATAAGTCAAACTCCCCAAACTCTCTGCTCTGCGACTCAAAGCATCAGCCACCACATTGGCCTTGTACGGGTGGTACAAAATAGTGATATCATAGTCCTTTAGCAACTCTAACCACCTCCTCTGGCGCAAATTTAGATATTTTTTACTTGAACAAGTGCTACAAGCTTTGATGGTCAGTATAAATCTGACAAGGCACACCGTATAAGAAATGGCACCAAATCTTTAGGGCGTGAACAATGGCAGATAACTCAAGGTCGTGAACAGGGTAATTCTTCTCATGTATATTCAACTATCTGGATGCGTATGCAATCACCCTACCGTCCTGCATCAGCACCGCTCCGAGGCCAACCCTCGAGGCATTACAATAGACCATATAAGACCCCGAACCTGTAGGCAGTATCAAAATTGGGGTTGTGGTCAAAGCTGTCTTGAGCTTCTGAAAGATCGCCTCACACTCCTCCATCCACTGAAACTGTGCACCCTTCTGGGTCAACCTGGTCATAGGGGCTGCAATCGATGAAAACCCCTCTACAAAATGACGGTAGTAGCCAGCCAAACCAAGGAAACTGTGGATCTTTGTAGCTGAGGATGGTATTGGACAACTCTACATGGCCTCTATCTTCTTCGGATCCACCTGAATACCCTCACTCAATACCACGTGGCCTAGGAATGCCATTGAATCCAACCAGAACTCACATTTCGAGAATTAACATATAACTTCTTCTCTCTCAAAGTCTGAAGCACAGTTCTTAGGTGCTGCTCATGATCTTCCTGACTGCTGGAATGCACCAGAATATCATCAATGAAGACAATGATGAATGAGTCAAGATATGGCCGGAACACACTATGCATCAAATGCATAAAAGCTGCTGGGGCATTGGTCAGCCCAAATGACATGCCAAGGAACTTGTAATGACCATACCGAGTCTGAAAAGAAGTCTTCGGGATATTTGGCTCCCGAATCTTCAACTGATGGTAACCTGAGCGCAAATCAATCTTAGAAAACACTCGTGCACCCTGAAGCTGGTCAAGCAGGTCATCAATACGATGCAAAGGATAATGGTTCTTCACCGTAACCTTGTTCAACTGTCTATAATCAATACACATACGCATAGAACCATCCTTTTTCTTCACAAACAAGATAGGAGCACCCCAAGGTGAAACATTGGGTCGAATAAAACCCTTATCAAGCAATTCCTGTAACTGATCCTTCAACTCATTCAACTCAGGAGGAGCCATACGATACGGAGGAATAGAAATGGGCTGAGTGCCCGACAACAGATCAATGCCAAAATCAATATCTCTATCAGGCGAAATGCTTGGAAGATCAGCTGAAAACACATGGGGAAAATCTTGTACTACTGGAACTGAATGAAGTGAAGGGGTATCAATACTGACATCTCTCACATAAGCTAAATACGCGACACACCCCTTCTCAACCATACGCTGAGCTTTAAGAAAAGAAATAACTCTACTGTGAATGTGATCTAAAGTACCCCACCACTCAACACGCGGTACACCTGGCATAGCCAGCGTCACGGTTTTGGCGTGACAATCAAGAATAGAATAATGGGGCGACAACCAGTACATGCCCAAGATAATATCAAAATCAACCATGCTGAGTAACAATAGATTGGATCTGGTCTCAAAACCATTAAGAGCAACCAAACACGACCGATAAATGCGGTCCACAACAAAATAGTCTCCCACAGGAGTAGAAACATAAACAAGGGAACTCAAAGAATCCCGAGGTACACCCAAATGCGGAGCAAAATAAGAAGACACATAAGAGTAAGTAGATCCTGGATCGAATAGAACCGATGCATCTTTGTGGCAAACAAATATAATACCTGTGATGACAGAATCGAAGGCAACAGCCTCAGTACGAGCAGGAAGGGCATAGTATCTGGCCTGGCCTCCCCCTCTCGGGCAACCTCTACCTTCCCGACCTCCACCTTTTAGCTGGCTGAGCAGGTGGGGTAGCAACTAGAGCTGTAACCATAGCCTGATAACTCTGCGGGGCACGCTGTGGCTGAGAAGTCTGTGGAGCTATACACCTCCCAAGTCTAGGGAAATCCCTCACCATATGGCCTGTGTCACCACACTCAAAACAAGCTCTAGGAGGACGTGGTGGCTGTGAATGGTTGGGGCCAGGTCTAGTGGACTGACCTCTAAAAGCACCTCGCATAGGAGGCATGCTAGATACCGGTAGTGCATAATAAGGCTCCTAAAGTCTAGGAAGAGCTGGAGCACTACTAGTTGTTGGAAGAGCTGAATGAACAGGGTGACTCATATAACCCCTTACATGACGACCTGCAGCTGGGGTACGAGCACCAGAATAATAGCCCGACTCTCGAGACCTCTTGGCCTCCCTCTCCTCTCTCTCCCTAGCATGCATACCATCGATCCTCCTAGCAATGCTCACCACCTACTGATAAGAAATATCCATCTCCAACTCACGAGGAATGCTAGATCTGATGCTGGGGATAAAGCCCTCAATAAACCGGTGAACCCTCTCGTAGATAGTAGAAACCAAGGCTGGCGCATGCCTAGCCAAACTAGTGTAACAGACAACATACTCTGAGACAGTCATAGTGCCCAAGCACAAATGCTCAAACTCTGCGTGCCATGCATCCCTGAGGCTCTGAGGAATATACTCTCTTAGGAACAGATTTGAAAACTGAGTCCAAGTCAGTGAAGCAGCCTCATCTGGACTGTTTAACTCATTGGTGCGCCACCACTCATAGGTGGATCCTCAAAGCTGGAAGGTAGTGAAAGAAACCCCACTCGATCCTGAGATACCCATGGTACGGAGAATGCGGTAACACTCATCAAGAAATCCAAGAGCATCCTCCGATGCTAGACCACTAAATACAGGGGGCTTGTACTTCTTGAACCTCTCAAGCCTCAACTACTCATCCTCGGAAGCCGCTGCCCTATCCTCGGGCTGAACTGGTACTACAGGTGGTACAAGAATAATCTTAAGGACCTGCTCAACATGCACTCACTGCTCAGGAGTGCCAGGGCGGGAGTCTGTGCTCCTCCCTCGGTATGAGATGTGGCTGCAACAAGGGGACGCAACCCTGCCTGAGTCAAGGTGGTGTACATGCTCATGAACTGCACCAAAGTCTCCTGAAGGGCTAGAGTAGTAGTAGCAGTAGGCGTATCAGGTGCCTGGACTCCGGCGAGAACTGCGGGTAGTACCTCAGTGGTAGCTCGCGCAGGTGCTCTAGCTGCACCATGTGCACGTCCTCGACCTCTATCCCAGCCCCAGCCTCTGATGGCTGCAGTAGGGGGAGCGAGTGCCTGATCATCTCGAGTAGCACGTGTCTTTACCATCTGTGAGAGAATAGAAGATAGAAGTTTAGAATTGTGATGTCAAAATATTGCACGACAAGGAAATCAAATGAAGTGGAAATTTTCCTAACAGTTACCTAGCCTATCGTAGATAAGTACAGACGTCTCCGTGCCGATCAGCGAGACTCTAATAAATGGGGTTGTGATTCGTGACTCCTATGAACCTAGAGCTCTGATACCAACTTGTCAAAACCCCGGTTCACCCTCCGTGAACCATCATGACGACACCTAATCTCTACGACTAGGTAAGCCTAAACTTACGGAAGATAGCCAAAACTTGCAGAAGTAAAACAATTTAAAACAGAAATAAGGCAATAACAGTGTTAAATGTGCCGCTCGGCATATACCATATTTATATAGATCTCAAAACCAATATCTAAATCCATGACCCGGAAACCCACAAATCACAAGATAAGAAAAAGAAACACTACATAGCTCTAACTCCATAATTTGTCTAATAAGAACAAAAGTACAGAAGGGCTAAATACTAAAAGGCAGGAATAGAAAGGGACTCCTCGGTCTGTGGACGCAGCAGATGTAACTCGAAGTCTCTAAGTAGTCGCCTCCCTCAAAGATGGTAGGCCTGAGTAGAAGTACCTAGATCTACACATGAAAAACTTGCGCAAAAGGGGCATGAGTACACCACAGCGATACTCAATAAGTGCGAAGCCTAACCTCGGTCGGGTAGTGACGAGGAAGGTCAGGGCCCTACTGAGGTTAAATACAATATAAGGGTTAACAGTGTGGAGTAGAATACTATAAATAAGTGCAACAGTAAGAAATGATATAGAATTGACAAGACAACAACAACTAGAACAGAGACAAAACAAGCCATGGAAAGAAATACAGCTCAACACAGAGATAACAACGGGGGCACCTTCCAGGATACCGTCCTGTAGTCCTAATTACAATTGTTCAGTGGATCTTCCAGGATACCGTCCCATTGTCTATCATATATATGTCCGAATGATCTCCCGGGATCCCATTCCGTAGTCCAACTATCAATGCGCGGGGATCTACCGGAATTTCGATCCGTAGTCCTAAATGTAAATACCTAGTACTGGGGGAATCTACCAGGTGCATTCCCGTAGTTCCATATAACTGTGCAGGGGGATCTACCGGGAATCTAACCCGTAGTCCCAAATTAAATATGCAGGGGGATCTACCGTGAATCTAACCCGTAGTCCCAAAGTAAACAGACAAGGGGGAGCTACCGCAATCCCACATTCGTAGTCCCAAAATAAATACACAGCAGCAGCAGGAAGATAAACAGAAATAGAAAAATTCATATGAAGGCAATAAGTGATTCTAGCCTAGCATGCTGCACATAATTCAAGTAAGGCAGGTTAAATCAAATGAAGCAATTAAGTCACTTTGACATGCTTTCCTAAGCTAACAACATGCTTAATAGTGCAAGTAATAGAAAGAGGAAAGGAAACATACTAGTAAGTACTTAAAGAAAACCGAATTTCCAACAATTGGCACAAGTACACACTCGTTACCTCACGTATAAGGCATTTCAATTATCAAATATACCAATACTAAGGGGAAGGTCCCCCACACAAGGTTAGACAAGCCAGTTACCTTGATACCACGAACATAATTTACGATTCAACTATAGCTTTACCCATTGATTCCACCACCAATTCACTCATATCTAGTCACAAGTTACTTAATTACATCAATAAACACTAAATGAATCAACCCCAATGCATGAAAATGAGTTTTCTAAAGTTTTACACAAAAATTCAAAAAATCGCTTCGGTCCCACATGGTCAAAACCCGAGGTTCGAACTAAAACCCGATTATCCATTCCCCCATGAACCCAAATATATGATTTGTTTTTAAATTGGACCTCAAATCGAGGTCCAAATCCCCAATTTTTGAAAAACCTAGGTTCTACCCAAAACACCCAATTTCCCCCATGAAAATCATTGATTTTGAGTTGAAATCATGTTAAAAGATGTTAATGATCAAAGAAAATTAGTTAAAAATGACTTACAATTGATTTGGAGAAGAAGAAGCCTTTGAAAAAGCGTCCTAGGGTGTTTATGTTTTGAGAGGATATGAAAAATGGGTTTAAAATCGGTTAAGTATAAAAGTTGAAGGTCACAGGTATGGGAAATGCGATTGCGAACCCCGACCTCTGCTATGTTGGTAAATGCAAAACAGGGCTCGCATTTGCGAACCCTTTAGAAAAATAGGACCTTCGCATTTGCGAACAGCATGTCGCATTTGCTACTTGGGAATTGCAAAGAATGGGTCACATTTGCGACCCAAGGCTGAACAGGGATTTTCGCATTTGCGGAAAAATACTCGCATTTGCGAACAAGGCAGGCTTTGGCTATTTTTCGCATTTGCGATCCATCCTTCGCATTTGGGAGCTCGCATTTGCAAGCCAGGCTTCGCATGCTTTGCAAATGCGAAGCCTGCAGGCCTGGGCACACCAGCTAAAATTCTGCAATTTTCTAAGTTCAAAATGCACCCCGTGGCCTATCTAAAACTCACCCGAGCCCTCGGGGCTCCAAGCCAAATATACACACAACCTCAAAAACATCTCACAGGCTTATTCGTGTACTCATATCACCAAAATAATATCAGAAACCTCGAATTAAACCTCAGTATCAATGAAATTTCTCAAAACTTCTTTAAACATCGACTTTCCAATTAATGTCCGAATCACGTCAAACGGACTCCGTTTCTTACCAAACTTCACAGAATTATCTTAAATCATATATAAGACTTGTACCGAGGCCAGAACCAAAATACGGGCCCGATACCAATATGTTCTAATCAAATTTCATTTCCAAATCCTTTAAACAATTTCAAAAAATAATTTTCTTTAAAAATTCATTTCTCGAGCTTGGGACCTCGGAATTCGATTCCGGGCATACGCCA